>NW_016911749.1:351657-436778 GCF_001483705.2 Eufriesea mexicana | reverse complement strand
GGCACGGGAAAAAAAAAAAAAAAATAGGAAGAAAAAATAAAACTCCGTCCATCCGACCCCCCTTTTTTCCCCGTTTTTGTTTCCAATTAACTTCGATCGCTTTCGCGCAAATTCAATTGCTCCCATCATCAACGCGATTGTTGCGTCCGGGTAAAACGCCATCCGAATGCATTCGCAGAGGCGTTATCTCGATCCTGCGCCACCTCGATTCCGCCGCGATCCAACGAATTAACAGCATCGATTTCGACCAATCAACGCTGTTATCTGGTCAGATGATCGAACGATGGGTCGCTTTTCGCAGGGCGAAAAGAAGCCACGTTTATCGGTCACGTTCGCCAACGATTAACCAAAGTGCATCGAACAATCGGGCCTCGGAGAGACGGTTAACGTTGTCCTCTTGTACGCGTGTTTGCTCGATCGAGACCCAAGTATTTAATTAAGCGCAACTCCGTACGTGATTTCCACCGAGTGGCAAGCCGGTATAAGGGTAGCTGCGAGCGATTACGCGAAATTCTACGCGATAAACCAATGGCAACGCGTCGCGCCGCAAGTCGAGGACGTCGAGGGTGGTGAATCGCGATTGCTGAACGGAAAAATTCCAGTTACTAGATTAAGGGTTGCGGGAGATGAGGATTGCCATGCGTGAAATTACGCGGACGCGATATACTAAAATACAGGGTTGTTACCCTCGTTGATATATTCGCAGGATTTTTAAGGGGAAAATACTAGAATTGTGTTAAATTAAATTGGGTGGAATAACTATTCTGTTATTTATACGATTTGTCGAATGGGTCGGAATTATTTGAAGCATTATAGGTTGATACTATGAAACTCTCGAAACTCAATCATTGAAATTAACAGTTTAATAGGGTTAACCAGGGGTTGAATAGTTCACAATCTAGTGGTCGAGGCAAATCGATTTCCTATCCACTACAGTTTACCGAATTTCCGAAAAACCATCCTATTCGTTTAATTCCAAAATTACTAAAGAAGTCAGTAACTTATTTTGGGTATTTTATTTTTGCGATTTTTGGAAGCGAGCTGCGGCTTCTGGAAATATTAAGGGTGACTGCTATTCAGATACAAACGTGATATTTATAATATTTATGTAATATTGAATTACCTAATCCAAGGAAATAATTCTACGCGATTTTAATGGAGTTCCCTGATTCAATTTCTCCGTTCAATTTTCATCGGCCCAACGTTTTCCCGGTTCCATTAATAATTTTTCATCGTATCGGAAGACACGCGTAAAGGGGTGAAAGGAAAAAATATACGTAGAAAATGGAGGAAAGATCGAAAGAGTTCACCCCATGAAACAATTCCTGGCGATCGATCACGGCGATTGATGTTATAAAAATGTATTCGCGAATGGCGCAAAAATATCAACGAGATGGCGCACGTTGCAAGTGAATCGCGGAAATTTCCATGAAAATGGAAAAATGGAGAAACGCAAGCCCGTTGCACGCTTCCCTTATTTCCGCCCTGGCAATTGTTGTTCCTTTCTATCGTCGTCGTTTGATTATCGGGAATAATGTAGAAATTTACGAACGAATAGGCAGCATCGACGTAGCACCGCCCTTTGACGTGTTCAACTCGCGTTAACAAACCGAGAAATCCGAAACGGGAACACGGTATTCCCGAGGTAAAAAGCATTTTCATTATTTTCGGATCGAGCGTTACCATAGCGAACAATACCATGCAACGACCGATCGCGACGTGTACAGGGTGGTCAAGACGTAATCACTGGGAGAAATCTCGCGAAAATTGAATATTTCACCGATTTCCTTTGTCAGCCAACATTTCCAACTTTCTATGTAAATTTCAGTGAACGATTATTGATTTATTCCTGCGAGAAATATCTTTCTTCGAGAATATCAAGTTTTAGTACTATCTACGTTATGAAAAATGATACGTAAATATATTCCGAAGAAATTCTAGAATTATTTCATCGTACCTAATGTCTGGACACTCGTGAACCTATTAGACTAAAGCTAGATGCTGTTATGGGATATTTAGAATATTTAGAAAATCTATATCACAATGATTGCTATATAGAAATTAATTCAACGATATGTTCTTTATTAGAAGAAAAAGAAGATGAGGGTTAATTCTAATAACTTTCGAACCCAATCGATACGTCGAAGCAAGTATGAGAATTTTCCATGCGTGAAAAGCCAGAGGAGAAAAATATGAGAAAAGAAGATTTGTTATTTGGGATTCGTTTGCTACCATACACGGAGTTTTAACGACCGAAATCTCGCAAAGGCATACGCTGAGAGAAGAAAATTTCAAACAGGCTACCGAAACTTTCTCCGCCTGATAACTTGCTAATGGAATTGCTAATGTGTACATATTTCAGGAATGTTTAACGATCCGAATAAGTTTCCCGCGAAATAGCTTTCGTCGCGATTCAAATTATCTCGAACTTATCGAAAAGTATAATGGGTTTCATTTCGTATGGAAATGCGCCTGGCGGCAGGCAACCCGTGCACCCAAACGTTCCTACGTAGGAGTCACTCGCGAGTCAGTTTTACCAATTATACAAACGCATACACTGTACCGAGGATTTCAGATCCTTCGAAATTATCGCGAAATTTTCTTTTCAAACTTCGTAGAAATACAAATGAAATAATAGAAAGAAATTGGAAAATTCCTATCTTTTTTCGATCCAAATCTCTTTCATTTATTCTAAATTTATTTTCCGAATATATTCTTGAAATATAGTTAAGTGTACGATCGTTGCTATAGCGTGACATTGAAATTTGACACGAAGAATTCTCAACGAGTTAGACCCGTTATCGCGGTACTAAGGGCTAATAACAAACAGTCCTGCAACGCGGGCATTACAACGATCATGCATAAAGGATTAAACCGGGGCCGAAATTCAATGTTGCAGCCAATCTTCGCGTAACATCCGCCTCGCCATGTATACCGTATCCGGCGGACAAACCGGCAGTTTTTCGCAACGAAACGATTCGCAGTTTCACGGGGATCAAACGGCCGGCTGCCATAATGGCGGTACACACCGCTACACACACGCTCGTGACACTAGGTGTTGCAGAATACGCGGCCGATATCGGACGAAATTCGCGCGAACATCAACGAAAATTATTGCTCGGCCGCGACACCCGGCACCCGAGCACTCGCCAAACGAATCGCGTGTCCCCCTCGCGCCGTTACCGTAAACGCGTTTCCGTTTTGCCCAATCCCCGATTCCGAATTTTCCGTTCGCGCGATCGCGCCATGCTCGCCAGTTAACCGAATCGAATCAACGATTTTTCGACCCGGTATCCGACGCATACCGCTGTTTACGACGCGGACAATTACGCGGAAATTTTGCGCACCGCGGAATACGCTGCGACCGGTTTCCGCTGTTTCCCTCGTTGATAGCTGGCGACCCGCGCGAACGCTCAAGTGTCGCGGAGATTTTTGCGGCGCGACGCGAAATAGGCCACCCCCGTCCACACCCCATGCCCGTTTAAACTTCGCGACGCAGAATTTCCTGCATCCCGACGAAGATTCGCGAGATGGAAATCGAACACAAGTCATCTCGGACCAGCTCCGAGTCGATCTCGATGAAATTTAAGTTCGGTGACTCCGTTTCCGGCGAAATTCAATTTGGAAGTTGCGCGAATATTAATTGATAGACGTCCAAACGACGGGGAACCTCGTCGAGGTTTGGATCCGGATGTGAATTTGCCGAGGTGACGCTAATGGTTTAAATCTGAGACGTTCGATTCTGTGCTTTTGTCGGCGTTTGTCTCGGTTTGTTCCGGAAGTCGATGGGGTTCCAGGGTGCACGAGAATTTATTGCACAGATGTACTATTTCCGTTTATATTCGGATTTCCTGATTTCGTTTCGCGCCAAAACTTGTGATATTACAATTTCTTGAAATTAAAGTCTATGAAACTGTAAAACGTTTTTCAGAATCACCCTATGTATTAGCAACTCCGTATAAAGAAAATTAATTCGCAACAAGGTTGAAAAGGCTCAAAAACACCTAAATAAGCCAAAAATATAGTCTTCCATTTACAATCATATCAATTTCTAAAAGATCAAGGAAGAATAAGAAGAAGGAAAGAAGAAAACAAGGATGCTCAGGATCACCCTATGTAATAGGAATTCCATATAAAGAAAATCAATTGGGAACAAAATTGAAACGACGCAGGAACACCTGGAACACCCAAAGATCCAAGTACAATCTTATCAATCTCTCCAGGACCATCCTAGCCCAGCTGGAACAACGAGGAGCAGGAAGAAACGAGCAGCAGGATAAGAGCGGCCATTTCGTTACAAACCACGGCTGACCCGTGCCGGGTATGCCACGAAATGGCGGCATAAAAAGCGAAACAGCAACAGCGGCGTGGAAAAATGTCGATGCGGAGGAGACCGGCCACGCGAGAGTGAATCGAGCCCAGTGTGCATCGTGCAACGAATCCACGAAAAATCGAGAGGATTCGGGGAATGGTCGGCAGTTTTTAGCATCGACGACCAAGGAACAAGGTAACGACTTGGTCATCGAGAAAAACAAACTTTCGTCACGGCCAATAGCGCTTCCTCGCAATTTGGTTCCATCAGCTATTCGATAGCCGTCGATCCCGGGGCATAGGAGCCCGAGGGCTAACAATCCAGCTTCTCCGACGCGTTCATAACACGATTTGCCAGCTTCTGCAGCTCCGTTCGCTTGGCCCTCGTTTTCTTTCATTCTCTGGATCGGTTTCTTCCACCGCTGGACCTCATCGGCGACTTCTTTCGCCGGGTCTGCCCCCTTAGGACTTGATCGGTCAGCGTTCTAGCGTGCGTCCTTTGAGAACGCTCCTCTCCCTCCTCGTCGAGATTAATCGCCGTGAAGCTGGTCTACTCGCGCGAGATGACGAAGATCGGTCGGACGTCCTTTGAGACCACGTCCACGGCCCTAACGTCTTGCCGGGCCAGAGTGGCTCGAGTTCAACGAAGCAGTAGCTACGCGATGGTCGTTCTTGCGGGAGTCAGGCGTGTGTCTGCTGGCTCTAACGTCGGTGGAGAGATTGCATTTCGATGTGTACACGGTCGCTGATATTTTTGATCGACCTGTGATTTTATTCGGGTGTCTAGACGTGGAGGTTCTTGGTCTTAAGGTTTGGCAAATAGAGTAACCTCTTCAGAAATGGGGACAATGACTAGTATACAACTTCAGGTATGAGATATATTGATATGAAAATATCGTTTAATATTTTCTGTATGCTAACTGTATATTTTTCGAGTTCAATCGATCCTTTGCACTCTCAGAATTTTAGTCGATCGATAGGAAAATGTCTGAAAAGATTCTTTTTTGAAAGGAAAAATAAAATTATTTTAAATAATTGGATCGTCGTTCCAAAATAATTCTCCAGTTATATTGTTCACATTTAATCACTGTGCTTGGAATAATGTATATATGAAATGAAATGGAAAGGCTATGGAAGGTTGTTAAACTTTTGGAAAAATTTCTTTCGTGAGTAAATTCGAATGAAACTATTTCGTGGAGTCAGATAATACGCAATGTGAAGAGACATACTGTTTTAAGTACGCTTTGAAACGTCTATACCAAGTTTCCATCCAAAAGTTTCCACATTCCCATCTTCGCCTAACTGTAGGTATATGCTAACCGTGTCCAAGTGAGAGTTAACTTTAGTTTGAAACGAAAACGAGGACTTCCTATACGGTGGTACCATTGAAACAGATACTTCTGATTATATCTGAAGTACCTTTATTCAGCTTCACGCGAAATTCCTGCTCTTTCAACGAATTAAATCACGCGACAACTTAAACAAAGTCACGAGACATTGTCTCACGCAATCCAAACACATAAAATTGCAGGGAAGACGAGCGGGATCGGCAGAAAAATCGCCAGAGAAGCTGTATTCGTCGCGCGTTCGCGAAAAAGCGAATTTCGCGTGGTCCCCTTGTGTAATTTTGTCCGGTCCAGAACGTTCGTTATTCTTCACTTCCTTCCGCGAGTACAATTTTTATTAAAATTTCCGCTCGAAAGCTCGTTGCATTTCATATAGAGAGTGCACAAGGTAGCAACCTATTCCCATCAGACGTTTGACTGAATTATTTTCGAAAAATGCAGGGCGAAAGGAGCCTCTCCGACGGAATTTCGCCATATTTTTATCCCCGCGAGCAAACGTTTCGAACAACAGGAAATAACGCTGGAAAAAATTTGCAATTCGGAACGGTGTAATGGAATTCCACCTCATCGAATAGTGCGACGGTTTAATTTTCCCAGTGACCCTCTTCGCGCGCGAAAAATGCAAAGAGGCGGCGATAAAAGAAGCAATTTTTTTTCTTTTTTTCTTTTTTCTTTTTCAAAGATAAACGGAAAGGAAAAAATCATTCGTTCTGAATACCGTGGAAATTTTTCCCCCAGAAATCGTCCGATAAATCACGTTGTGCGGGACACGCTAATTAAGCGAATTAAGCGCGAGATTTATATTAGTCCTCCAAAAAAAATCACCGATCTTCTGACCCGTTCCCTCTAGAGCTTCGTTACAGAGAAAGAGAATCGAAAATAACATTTATCGTTTAATTGGGCAATTTCTAATTAGAGAATTTAACGCTGAAACTGTCAAAGGACCGGTTGACGAGGAAATGGAACAAGAGAAAGTTAAAAAAAGATGGAACCCGAGGAGATATCGGAAAATCGATTATACCTGTATAAAAAGCGACAACGTTAAATGTGAAATTTTTGATTAAAAATTTACAAACCATCATTTGGGTTCTGGTCGATTCAGTTATATACAGAGGTGAAACGAGGCTGTTTATAATTGCGAGAAGAGAAAATAATAATACGCCGAACTACAAAACATTCTCGCGAATTCTATTATAGTTCGAGTTAAAACACAGACGAGTGGAATTATTGAAAAGGCTGAGAAAGTGGAATGCAAATGTTTATCGCGTGGGATTGGAATACGTACGGCCCTGAGAGAATGCGTTGTGTGATTGAGACACGGTTGTAGAAGAATGATCGCACAGCTTAGGCTAATACCTGTGAATACGTGTGGAAGGACTATTTATGACTGAGGAATTTTGGATGAACGTGGCAAAATGAATCGAGTCGAAAATTATAATAAAAAGGAATGAATACGTAATGATGTATATAGGGTATGAAAGAAGTGCGTGTGAGACAGTAATCGTCATGAAGAGACCTGAACAGTTGAAGAAAGAGAGTTATATGGAAATAGAGGGTAGTTTTGAGGAAGTATCTTATGAGTATCCTGAACGATTAACCCTTTGCATTCGAGAGGCGCCTCTCAGTCGCCATTTAATCACATTCTAAAGATCGATGTTAATTAACATATGAAATCTAAAATTACTCAAGGGTAAAATAACTCCACGTCTGAATTTGCATACGATTTCTTATTTCCTCGACATATGGCAGAAAATCTTCGAATTACTATTTTTCTGTAACGAAAGAGTCGTCGAGTGCAAAGGATTAAGATAGAATGAACGAATATCATCTTGAGTGAAAATAAATCTGTAATCGTTATTCAAAAGGCGTCAATTACTTCTCAACCCCTCAAATTCTTACGTATGATGGACTTAAATCAAAGTAACCCCAAGAATAGTAAGAAAACCGAGTGTATTCTTACCGAAATCGCGATTGGCATATGGGAAATGTCAAATGGTGAAGGAAATTTCACAGGTCTAAGACGGTCAGTCGGATATGGATGACATAGTTAAATGAAGTATCGCGACGCCAGGAATGCAATTAACGCGGCAGGACTCGTACAGCTTTTGTCGGGAATATTAAACACGTTGTAAACTATCCGCATGGAGTGTACGTAAATTTTCGCGTGAATACGAATTTTCGACATTCCGGTTGTTATCGACCCCGAGTAGTTTCAGACGCAGGTCCTATTAATTTATCGCGTCTCTAGACACCCACTGTTGCTGGCACAACGCATTCCATGGAGGACGATGAAATATCTATTCCGCTTTTCCGAATAGGTGCAACGATTGTCTGGTAGCCTCGAGAGAAGCGGCGATAGAAAATAAATAGGAAACACCGGGGAGAAAGAGATTATAAATCGCTGTATGCGGCAGACCGCGGATTCAATTCTCCTAACGAATGCCAACTCCTGCAACGATCACGCGAGGTCGGCGCGAATTCGTCGCGGCGAAACATTTTCTCCACCCTGGATAAATTAAGACGGAAGACCGTGCATTTGTAACGCGAGGCAAACTCGTATTTCAACCAAACAGCTGTTCCTTGTAACGCTACGGTAGTTAGTTCCTATTAAATTCTTGTTGCTCGAATGATCAGAGACAGAACTGCTCGAAGCGGAGAACAACGTTAGAAGGAATAACAGGAAAAATTCATAGATATCAGTAGCTCCAAACTTAAGGGGACTTTGTTACCGATAGATTTGGTATAAATCTATTGCAGTTACGTAGAGATAAAAATTAAGGAAGAAATACTCGGAAGATATCAATTTGCAAACTTAAAATTCCGAAGTGACTCGGTTTGCCTGTATTTCTCAAACGACCGCTTTTAGTAGGTGGTGTTAGGAATAACCGTAAATTACGTGGGTGTATAATATGTATATACCGTAGATGAGGTACGTATGTGTGTAAATGAACGCGTGACATCCATATATGTACCTAGCTCGTTGTGTATACATGTGTATAAATAGACCGTGTCATGGAAAGAGCGTTTAGAATATTAACAGCCGCAGTAGCGTATAGATTTCGAAATAAAATAAAGAGCGATTATTTAAAATAAAGCCGATTATCTTATCTGTTAAAAATTAGAAATCCCAATACGAAATTGCGAGGAACGTAAAACGAGGAACGTTTATATAATAATAATAAACAATGATACGAAAAGTGTAGAAACCCTCGACACAATTAACGGGAAATAAATTATAATTAAAGAAAAATAATTGACACGTTCTGTGCTAAGCCGTTTTTATCCGACACGATCTCCAGGCCATTTGTTGCTTTGGTTAAAAATTGATATTTTGATTTCAGCGCATTTATGGTGCCACAAATGGTACACGTGGCATGGAACATGTTAATAAGTTGAATAGTATATAAATATAGATGATTGCTACTCGCAACTCACTCCGGCAGCCATCTTGGAAAGTCGTTTGAGGCTGATATCATTGATCGATACATTATCAACCTATACATAATTATTGTTACATATTATATACACTATCTTTTATAAAATATATATAATTATCCGAATTGCTTGTATCATTTCTTATAACAACAAATACCTTATTAGTCTTGCAAATATCAATGTCTCGCCATAATCCATGCTGAGTATAACGACTGAGAAAACGGGGTATAAAGATGGCGCTGCGCTGGGGGTACGAAGAGCGTAGATAAATCGTGAGGAATTGAGGAATTTCGAAATTCGGAGCGAGATTGCAAACTGAAAATAATCATCGGCAATGGGCCCGATTTCACCTGCATTCCCATCGAGTTTCTCTCGGATAACGAATGCAGAAATGACGAAACCGCGGGACGTCGCAACACGCGAGGCAATCGGAATGGCCGATGCAACGAATACGGATCCAATGGCGTCCGAAGGAACACAATGAGCGGATAATTGCCGGCTCGAAGGCGAAATCTTCCGAGCGAAACGCTGTCGGCATTAAGAATCACCGGCGGACATCCGGTCAGCGGCGTATCTGAATCGCGCAATCACGAGATATCGATTGGCCGATTTAATTAAGCGCGAGTGCACTTCAAACACAACGGGCACACGGTAAACTAATCAAGTCCCGCGCTCTGCCCGTTTAAATTAATTATAATAAATTAATATTGATACTTTCCTAATTGCACCGGCTAATTCGGACAAATTGGGCGTTGCGGCGGGTGCCGCGTCGCGTATGCTTCCAAGTACGATGCGGGTTTGCCACGAATTATTTATGTCTCCAGACGAAAGCACGCGGACCGCGTCTCGTAACTTTCTGACTCGATCAGACCGGAAGTCGATACGTTTCGAGAGCAACGACCAATGTGGAACTCGCCTGTTATAGTTGCGTGCTGATCCAACACAGGCCAAAGAGAAGTTTGGGTTAAATAAATAAATTCCATCGAAATTAGAAATCGTTTTTGGGTTTCTAGCTTACCGGAACGCGTGGTTGCGTGAATGTATTTATATACATTCGGATGTGCGAATGCTTATCTTCTTCCTGTAGATAGAGGTACTCCGGGTACTCGGCAATGCGCGTATGTCTGACATTATGCGCATTTCTGGCGATATAACGACGTCCGATTAGAAGAGTTTATTGCCGTCTGTGAAACATGGTATCGGTAAAGCGATAATTGCTGCCATTAAAAGTCCGAAGAGTGACAGCGTACGAATATGCCGAAATACCTTAGTAGAAAATTTAAAACTAGCTCTCTCGTGCCTGTGTTGCGAAATGTACTTTTCAATTACGAAATCGAATTTCTATTTCTGTGAATTTCGAATCCGCTTACGAGGCAGAATTTCTATACCGCATCTACTGTAAGTACCACAAAATGAATTACTATTAGAACTAACATTATCCACCGATTAATTCCACTAAAAGCATCGTGTGCGAAAAATCAATTAGTCCCGAGTAACAGAGTGATTTGGAAGTGACTATTCGTGTTATTCCATTTTTAAAATCGTGTTCTACTTGATTATCAGTCCAACTGTTAATTATATCGCAGTATCCGAAAAATCCATTAGCCTATGGGAAGAATTCTATTTCCAAAATTGTATTCTATTTACTTGTCACTCGACTATTATATCTTCTCGGTATACTATAATCCTGGCACTCCTCGATTTCCTTGTAATCATTTTCAATTTTCAGACGCGCAATTACTCTTCGGAAACTCTGATTTTCTGAATTTCAAGATCCACCGAAGCTCCTATTCCCAGCTCTCATTCTCCCCCAAGTGTGCAAACAAAAATAGGAATCCAAAGACGAAAGCCACCATTTTACCCGAGAATTTTTCCTCGAATCCCAATAGACGTAGTCGATTAAGAGGGCTACGTGTATCGAGGTCTGGAATGAAGGCGAGCCGCGAACCACGGCCAAGTTCGACCGCTAATTCGAGGCGGTAGACACTCGTTAGGGTTTGCGGATCTTCGTTAGTGCGACCTTTTACCCCACGGATACGAACTTCAATCGGGTTATTAATGACGAGAGCTCGACGACTGGCGGGGTGCAGGAGTAGCGAAAAGGTATATATACCGAGCAGAGCAAGCCGGTAATCACTTTCGTGGCAGACTTTAAGCTTTCAGACACGATCGCCCGTTATCCCGTCAATTTAACCCGTCTCACGACGTGATCCGCCGCGTCTAGCGCGCCGATATCCTTCACCCTTCTTCTCCTTTTGCCTGGTTAACCCCGTCTGCCCGCCATTCGCGCGGATCCCCGCTGAGAAAAGGATATAGGCGAGGATATCCTGCCCATCACCACCAGACCATGTCCTTATCCAGCGGATTTAGTTACCCAGTCGTCGACGCTTGTCCATCACCGATGGGTTTATTAATTTTCTTCGCCATGGGATCGAACTTGGCTATACCGGATGCGAGCTATAGTTGTGTCGATGCCAACGATTCCGCGTTTCTATCATCTTGAAGAGAACGAATTTTAATTTGGAATTTTAGGACTTAGGAAAATTTGTGTAAGCGGAAAAATATCGATTCGCGAGCAACACATTTTCCTTTATTTTGAAATGAGAGGGGATTTTAAGATCTGGAACTTTAGTGAATTGCAATGTGACTGGTATTTTATTTTATGTGAAATCTCCTTCGCCTCGTTTCACTTTGAAAAATCGTGTATTTCGTGCATTAAGGTATCAACTTTTTTAAGTCACTCAGTAACTCGATGATGAATTTATTTTCTAATCTCCGTGAGAAATAATTGTATAGTCAATTGCTTAATCCTTCACGCTTCTAACTTCTTCCAATTTGTATCGACTGTCTATTATTCCAGATGTTTTATTTGAAATACACTTCAAACAATAAAGTGTCTCCTATAACTCACAATTTTTTAATGTACCTATACATTGCTCGCGCGCGTTAATTTTATTCAAAATAGAATATGAAACGAGGATCACGTCAGAGGTCGAGCAATCCTCGGTAAAATAGATGGAATAGGGGGAAATATGGAATGGGGGAAACGCGTGGATAAACTGTCGAGAATAATTTCGTTAAACGCGGTCGAATAGGGCGTAAATAAAATTGCGCCCTGTTTTCTGGCAGAACGGCATATACCCCGTTGGCCGAGTAAATAATTATCGGACGACATCGGATTAACACTTCATAATTCCCTGTCACATACGCGGATTGTCGGTGCACGGGAATAAATCGCACATAATATTCCGTGTTTAACAGCCGGCCGAGATTCAGGGTAAACATAATATTGACGCTGTGGACGATGATGATAAATCTCGTTATTTATTAATCCGCCGGCAAAGTGCATAGATTATGCACGCTCTTCTGTAAATCCCTGTCATAAATAACTAATTACAACTTGGATTTTGGCGCGTTACAGCACGCGTGGCAGACCGGTCGGCCGCGTCCGATAAATATTTATAAACTTCCGGCCGTGTCTAGCAACTATTAGCCGGTAATCGCGTTATTTGTCCGACACACGTTGTATCGGACAATGCTCGCGTTTCTTGCTTTAATTAATTAGTCACACCCCTGATGGATTGTTGTTACATCGAGTAAATTTCGCTACGGGATAAACGCGATAAATCTCTGTCATGGCTCGATAGATAGACGTATAATTTATGGTCGGACACGCGCCGCGTGCACCAGCGGGCGCGAAATCGATATAAAAATGCAGAAGACATAATTGGGGAAAGCAAAAATGAGAATGGGAGAGATAGAAGGGAAACGAGGAATGGGAAAAGAGAAAAGGGGTTGAAACGAGGGAGGGTGAACGAAGAAGAGGTTACCGTGATGCAACGGTCGCGTGAAAACGATCTCGATCGAATCGAACCTTTCTCGTCCAGTGCACCTTAAAAATAATCTACGACAATGCGCAGGAAAGGAAGAATTTCCGCTGGATAAAGCAGAAATTTGATCGCTATCTTGCTTTGTATCCATGGCGTGATTTCCTTTCATTCTGCGAAGAAAAAGATATAAAGAAGAAGTTGCAGTTCCTCGCAGCGCGGAAATCTTTTGGAAAAGGTATTTGGACGCGTTTAGCTGTTTTATCCTGATTGTCTTTGTTAAAAACGAGGTACGGATGCGTGAAATATTTCGCGAGTAGCACCTAGTATTATGAACAAAATATTCAATGTTTCCTTTCGCGTATGATGATCTTCCTGTACTTATTTCTACAGAGATCGACGTCAATGGTATTGTTCTTCTAACTACCTGCAAAATATCCATTATTTCATCGTATATACGATGGCTGTAATATATTTATTATTACAGAAGTGATCACTAACAAACTCGCTCTTCAAACCACCACGCGTACATACAAATTCGCTAATCAGCTGAAAACTGAATAGAGGAGCTTAACGATAAACTCTATATTTGCAGTATTAAATACGCAGTAATTACCCCAGGAACAGGCACAGTGAAATTTCAAACTTCGATACACCGAGAAATTAATATCTAAAAACCTTCGACGCGTCAGACTGCACAACGCTACAAAATGCGATAAATTTACAACCTCAAAGGAATGCTCACAGTGAAATTTCAAACTTCGATACACCGAGAAATTAATATCTAAAAACCTTCGACGCGTCAGCCTGCACAACGCTACAAAATGCGATAAATTTACAACCTCAAAGGAATGGAATTTCAAAGGTAAGCAACGACAACCACCCCATTTCGCAATCCCGAAAAACCCCCAAAACATCGCAATTTTCCCTCTACCAACCACCTAAGCTAACTCTACTATCCTCTCTCACGATTCCACTGCTAGACTAAACCCGATTCCCTTCACCTCGATCGAGGGACCACGTTTCCCGCAAAGAAGCTTCGGGAACATCCCCCATTCTCGGCGCATCTCTCGAAGAGAGTGCAATATCGGGTGAGAGGATCCCGCGATTCGTCAGGCGAACGCGGCGAGCATATTTCCACGGTGATACAGCGAGGGGGTAGATATAGGAGCGTTAATATCTTTTCAGCCGGCAAAAAGGCGGTCGGGCCGAGGAGTTATGGCCAGTTTATCAGTGGCTAATCCAGATTAATCTGCGGCAATTTTTTTTATCGGCAACGACATTCCTCCGGCCGCGACTGCATCGTGTTCGCGCGAGTCGCTGGAGCTTAGGCGTGAAATTTATGGAGCCGCGCGTAGACGCGCTCACACCCCCACTCACGGCAATATTCGTCTTTCGACCCTGCGCACCCACGGCTTCCTTCGCGCCACCCTCTCCCAGCCCCGAAGCCACCCCTCTCGCTCGCGCCACCGGTGATATAATATGCACGGGCGCACGTACACGCGCTCACGGGCCAGCGACCACGAAGATGCGGTGCACCGATGTGTCAGGACGGGCCGGCTATAGATCTGCCATGGCTGCGCAAGTTCGGCGCTGGAATACGGATGAAGATGGCCAGGCGACGCGCTAACCGGCCGGATCGCGACACCTCGGCCAACCGATCTTTTATATTACTCGGCGAGCTTCCCCGTGAACGATGTTCGTCTGTGGAATTGCGCTTAGAGCGCTCACTCGTGGGGTGAGAAGCGCGTTGTTAGCGAGAATACGAATATTTGCACGGGGGGGTGAGAGATTGTTAGATTAGGCATTAGTATGATGAGAACAGAATGAGTGCTGGCCTGAGAGAATGAAAAGAGTGTTTGGGATGTAGGACGAAAGCGACCACGTGCAAGAGGATCTAGAGAAAGTTAGGTATGTTTTTGAAGGATAAGAATTAGAATGAAAGAGAATGAGTGTAGAGAGACAGTTGCAGGTTGCCATTGAGAGAGAGAAGGAGAGGGTTGTCAAAGTGTCAGTTGTGTCTTGAGAGTATAGCATTCTATATGGCATTCATATACCATTCTATAGTATGACGATTTGGTGAAGGAGAGGAGTTATACGAGTGAAGCTAAAGATCTACCTATTTTATCCTTCTTCGTTATAATAAATTGGGAACTAGTATAGTGTTATCCACTATGATTGGATCAACCTCCAGTTTCCTCAGAAAGTATAGCGAATTTTGTTTGAAGACATTTCGACAATTCCAACCCTTATCGTTACAGGTCTGTCTCTCTGGCTGCATCAGTGTCCAATGTGCTAGCTCAAGCATGCCTGTCAGGCACATTCGACGTCGTTATTGCGTTCAGAGAGCAAGTGTATGGCAAAAATTAGTTGGGAGATTTCTACAGATCGACAGCTGCGCTACATACTCGAGTGATGAGGGTTAATTTTCAGCAACGAAGAGATTGGAATCATCTAGCGAATTTGTTCAAAGGGATTGGGAGGAGACTATTCAACAGATCATTAAATCGAAGCAAGTTATATAACGTAGAAACTCTGATGAACTCTGTTTAGAGATAACTAGTTGGGGTCAGTCCAGGGGTAGCCTAAGACACGTGTGACGTACAATGGAAACTAATTAATCTACTTTTCTCCAAGTCCAGTACTGAAAGGAGGCACCTATTTTGGTTAATTTACTTATTCAAATTTGTATATTAAACATTCAAATATTACCATTGAAAATTATAATAAATTAAACCTCGAAATCAGACTCACCCACTCGGTCTCCCAACTCAATACCGCATACTCCATGCGCTCTCTACTCACCTGTAACAGAAAATGGAAAGCAAATCGTTAATCAATGAATTTTCATCAACCTTCCATACGATAAATATTACGTCATTAAACATAATCTACATCTTGTATCACCTCGTACAAACTCTATATGTATCAATGTATGTATCATTCAATCTTCAATCTAATATTTACAATCAGTATGAGACCAAGTCACTTCTCATCAAAACCAAATGTTATCCAAATCCAATCTTCGATTATAATCCATATACCGGGTGTCTTAGGTAAAAGCTGTCACCTAAATGTCAATCTGATATTTTCTTGTCTGAAATAACTTCTTGAATCAAAGCAGCACTTTGCAAATGCATATGTACGTACAATGTAACAAATTATACATGATCTATAGATAACCAAGTCATATGTCTACGACACTCATCTTTCTCCTTAAATATAACATAAATTAAAAAGATCTCATTTAGCTGAGACACTCAGCACACACCACCGTTCACCAAAAAATACGTAAAACCAGCGAACCAAACTGAAACGATCATCATGTCTCGAGCCCGGTATACTCCATTAGCCGTGACACTTATCGTGACATTCCATTCACGATCACGAACCAGTCTGCTCCGGAATGGGAGCCACGTTCCTGCACGCCCATAAACGAAAAGGAGAGCAGCGAGGCTGATCACAGACCGCGAAGACGTCATCGCTGGTCGAAAACTCGCACGATGGACCGTAAAAGAAATGTGAAAGCGGATCGAGGAATGCGGATCCGTTCGCAGGTGTTTGCGCCTGTCTCCCAGTCAGGTTAAACGGCTCCCGATCATCCTAATTCGCGAATGAAGCGGCAGGAAAAATGAAAGTCCCGGAAGGCGGTCGTAGAAAGCGTGGTCGTCGCGTGCGACGCAGAAACGCGGTCGAATATGATCCAGACACTAGGACTGACGATAGACATCAGCTTGACGCGTTAGAAAATAGGTAAAGCTTGGGAATTGTTCGTTGAAATGGAAAAATTAATCCAAATCCTTGAGTTTAGGGGGCTCCGATGACTGTGGTCGCCGTGAAGCGAGGACTAGAGGGAGTATCGATTCTTGAGCGATTGCTCACTGTACTCCACGTGGATGTTTAATGTAACGCAATTTGTAACGTAACGTAAATTTCAGATATGTTTCACCATTTTTTGAAAGTAAAAATTGTACAAAGTGACGAAATTATTCGTTGTTTCCGAAACCCTTGCTGAGAGAATATTGGTCACAATTGCCAATTGAAGAATTGAGAGGTCTAAAATAAAGCAATTTCACTGATTCGTAAACTATAAATTATTATGTAAAATGTAGCAGAAGAGTATTTGAAAATTTTAATAATCGTAGAAATGGTCACCGTTTTCGAAGAAAATAATCGTTTCCATACGAAATGAACTACTCCAAACGTCTATAAAAAATTAGATAATAAACATATGGAAAAAATTTTAAGCCACGATGTAGAACATTTCATCCAAAAGATCTCCGCGAAATTTGAAGTAAATCGGATGTATAGTTTTGTCACAGCGATTTTTTGACAGTCAGATCGAATAATGTAGATTCGAGGAAAACGTAAAAGTCCACACGGCCAGTCGAAATGTTTATAGCTGCAACTTCGTTAAACGTTGGAATTCTAAAATGTCACTTTGTCGCGATATTCCGCATACTTGAAGCTTGGTAGAAATCAAAAAAGAAAGTTCGATTTTCCAAATTCGTCACGTGGTGTCGGTCTCTGTCTCGGGCCGGGGCGGTTGTTTTATTTAATATGCGAAACGGTATTCTCTTGCGAGGAACGACGCCGAGTCGCTTCATGAATGACAAACCGTCGAAGGCCGGCTCTAATTGCACTGTATCTACCCCGGAGGCGGGAAAACACTTGCAACGATATCGCGTGTTCACCCTGGCCAGACGTAATTGACTTTGTTGTCCCGCCGAAAGACGGAGCTTCGTTTCCCTGCTCGTTACTTTTCCCGCTTTCGCGGCCGTTTTGAGATTCGCGAGGCGAGCGGAAGCGCGTAGACCGCGCGGCGTAGTTGTAATTATCGCGACTGCAGCGTTGGTAATACGCGAAATTCTCCTCGCGAAATTTTCGCGGCGGGCTCGCAACCGCGGCGAAACAGACAGCCGCAGCTCGAGTGATTACGAGCTGGGTCAAAGAGTAACGCGAAATGTGATTGTAACGAGGATGGCTCGTACAGCTGATATTTTGTTGCTGTTTGATCTTTAATTAGCGAAATTTGACTGTTACTTGGTTCCTCGAGTATCGATATTTGCGGTTGGTATAAAGGAGCAGGATTTTTCAGGGAAAATATTATTCATCGCGTTGGTAAAAATTGATTCGATTCGAGAGTCAAGATTCTTCGAATAAATTAACACTGTCGACCATTAGTTAAATAACTATTTTCAAACTTGATAACTATAACAGACTCTATGCCCATCTGTCAATAATTTGGATGAATTAGTTTAACATGGTGTGTGAAAGGGGGCCTTCTATTTAATTTAACACTTTAGTATAATTAATTATTTTTGTATAGCGGTTTTGGTACCTTTAAATACCAATGACTATAATGGAACTGCTGATTAACTACGCGAACCGGATTATCTTGATCAATAGTTACTGCTAAATTCGCTAT
Source organism: Eufriesea mexicana (assembly GCF_001483705.2). Classification (NCBI taxonomy): domain Eukaryota; kingdom Metazoa; phylum Arthropoda; class Insecta; order Hymenoptera; family Apidae; genus Eufriesea; species Eufriesea mexicana. The sequence goes on along the minus strand of NW_016911749.1, from coordinate 418,431 downwards.
TTAGTAGATTATTTCGAGAACAGCAAGAGTGAACTGTTAACGCTAAATCTACCACGAAATTTGATCCATTAAATGATCAGTAATTATAGATGAAACAGACTATACATGTCTGTAAAAAGAAATGAGATAAATATTAAAAAACTGACAAGAACAATGACAGAATTTTATTCAAGTCGGAAGCTAAAAATCGATTACTCGGATAATGATGGATTCAAAGACCACAGGATTATTGTACAATAATTTATGGAATATTTCAAAATATTATCTAAATTACTTAAAAAAGAAATTACCCAAAATATTCCCACAAAATTTATTGCCCAACACGAGATTAATCTGGTTCCATAAAAAAAGGGTACACATCTTAGGGATTCCCATAATAAGCAAACTCCTCGAGAGGATCGTAAAATTTTTACAGGCACCCATAGAAACGTGGTAACATTTCGAATCGACGATAATTTCATGGAATCAATCTGCCGGATTCGAGCATTGAAAAGCATCGAACAAGACTTTAATTATCCGGACTCCTTCAGTGGACTACTTTACGACCGAAAATATCCAACTAATCGAGCGTGCGATAAGGAAGCTCGTGTCCGCGTCAGCAGATTTCTCGGGGACGTCGAGCGTGCACCGGGCATAAATTGCTCGAGCTCGTAAAATCGCGAAAGTTAGAAGCTGTTCCCAGTGGCCGAGCGTTTTCCATCGGCCACTGCGAACTATGGACTTTCCCCGAAGTTACCACGAATCCGACACAGCTCGACTGTCTAACGAAGGGAAAGCGAGCAGACGCCGTAGGATCCACCGGAAGTCGGACGCGCGTACCAGATCGCTTCCGCCATTCGCAGGCGGGTAAACGTCGCGACGCGAGCAATGCAGGTGCAGGTGCACGCGTCATGCGACCGATATTAAATTTAGCGCACGGTTTCAACTTTCTTTAATTTCACTTTCTTTAAATTAGAGTTCCGATAAACTGTGTCAAATATCCAACAGTATGCAAATTATCCGAAAAAATAGGATACAGGGTAGAGATGATCGTATTAAGTATAATTCAGAGTGAGAATGTGTTCTTATTATACTAACACCGGCAAAAAGATTTTGGCCAAACTCAATTATTTTCTGCTCGACAATAAACAGGAGAGAACAATAGATTTTTCATTTTATTTATTTTTACTCTATATCATATGGACTTATCGCTCTTTTACACTTCTGTCGTGTCATTTTACGTCTAAGAAATGAATTTTAAGAAATTTTGTATTATCGTGTGTGGCCGAAAATTTGTTGACAGGGGTAGTGGCAGATAATAATCGCACGATTAATATGGAATATCAGAATGTGTGGACAATTGCATTATCGTCAGAATTTTGTAGAAATATTTTGGGAGGAATTCAGATTTAAAAAGTATGTCGTACCCCTAAGTAAACTTTAGAAGTCTAAAATGAAATATAAATTTTCCAAAAATTATGGACCACAGACCACAAATTTCTACGAGAGTTGTCCATGTAAAATATTCAGAATCTCCTGACAAAATAAATTCTTCAACGTCCCATCCGAAATTCCATCCTAATCCTTCACCTAATTTCACCCTTACCCACGAGCGACGTTTCAACGGATACGGGGGTGAAAGGTATTACCATTTGATCCGCCACGATACTGATACCGAAATTACAACGCGACGTGGGACCCGGCATATCAAGATATTCCAATTTTAATGGGGTGTAGAAACTTCGATGGCTGCACTGTCAAGTGAAACCATGGGGGAACTCCATGGTTAACTAGTACGGAGATTACAATGAACCTAAGTAATTAAACGACCAAAACTTCCGCGAAGGATGTCATCGATGCCTTGGCTATAATCTCGTGCACGCTATACCTGGATATTTGCATAAGAAATTCGTATCGAACATGCATTTATGACAAATCGAACCACAGCCCGTGATACGTCGCGAAAATTGTTATTTGTCGTTGATAAAGATAATAATGTGATAGATACCATGGCGAAATTGAACGAAGGTTCGAACTGCAAATCACACAGAGACACGTCTGTGAAGTATGTATTTTCAATCATACATCGTTACAAATTCGGAGAATTATTTGTTTACCTTTCACCCTGGTATTTAATATTTCAAATTGTTCATCGAATTACGTCTCGGCACTTCATTTAATTATAGCAAACAAACATCGGCTCTGGGATTCGGACACGTTTCATAAAAATAACGCATTGTAAAGTCAGCTTGCGTGTATCGAGATACTAGTATGTGAAAACGGCAACCATAAATTTCGAGAGTAGAATTACAAAATATCCCATCAGTTACGTAAACTCTTCGAAAATGGACGCTGAGGCAATTTTAATATTTTTTTTTTTATATAAAACATTCGAGTAAAGTCCGAAATTGGCAAAAATATCGATAATTTAGTAACGAAACTTGAGTTGAAATAAAATTCGGTTTTATATGTGCCCGTTCCATTAATTGACGTTAAATTCATTTACTACGTAAAATCGTTAATCAAAAATTTACAATATCAAGATTGAAGTTCCTAAAAAAGAAAAAATTGGTTCGGAGAGATGGCTTGCAACATAATTCAGAAATACGAAGTTCCTAAAATCTGAAAAATATTCTCACTAAATGCCAAACTCTCGAGATGTTAAAAATATTATTATCAAATGCCAAATCCCCAAGATGTCAGAAATATTGTTACCAAATATCAAAATAATACAAAGTAATACAAAGCCCAAATCACTCTTACCGAGTGGCGAAATGCACCCAGTGGCACCCTCTGCAACCGAGGGTGCACAAGGAGCGCAAAAATGCTAAAAAATTTCTCTGCGCCGATATCGAAGGGTCTGCCACGTATCGTCGATTAAATGTTCGCCTCTGCGAGCATTTCGCGCGAGTTCGCCGCGAGCACGTCGCTAGCGACTGTTTGAAGTGGCCGAGACGCGAGGTTGAAATTTTGAGAGCGGCTCAGGCTCGTTGCTCGAGGAGAAGGCGAGCGTCGCCACAAGGGTTGTTAATTATTTCGCGCGAGTTCTGCAGCCGCCGGAGATGCCGCTCCGACGGAAACACGCGTGGGATCCCGGGAGCGTCGAACCGGTGGCGAACGAAAGCGGAAACGCATATATCAGCCGGAGGATCGGCGATGCACGGTTGCACCCAAACGTCGAATTCCACGGTGCGGTTTCCGATGCATCGCTGGTCAAAGAGGCTGAAGCGACCCTCGCCCTTGCTCGGCCTTCTTCCTGGACCTGGCCGTGTGCCGTTTGCAACGCGCACTCGTGCGTTTTTCAACGCATCGGTTGCGACACACGTCTCTTCCTGCGGAACCCGTGCAACGGGTTCCAGCCTGGAATCGCATAACCAAGTTGCAAGACGTGCTCACTCGCTTCGAACAGTCAATTGCCGGGTGAATCCGATGCGATGGACGAGCGCGAAGGACTTATGACTACGTGGTTGGCTGGCTTCTAATAGATAAGACGATCTCTGGGTGACTCTAGGATGAAATTAGGTCTCGATGTAAGAATTAAAGGTGCTCGAGTCTGGGATGTTAAACGTAGAGTCGAACTGAGAATTAGCGAGTGAATCTGTTGCAGTTGACTGCGTGATTGTCCGAGTTCTAATAGAGAATCTTTGGGTGACTCTAGGACGAATTGCGTCACAATGGGAGAATTAAAAGCGACGAAGTTCGGGGTGTTAGGTATAAAGTGGAAGGTGTCTCTAGGACAGTCGAATGTCCGATGTCTGCGTCGCCCCTGAACAGAGTGGGGTAGAAAGATGTTGATTTAGACGAGATCTAGTAGTAAGTTGGGATCCAGGAGATAACAAGCTTCGAAGATCTTTATATACATCCTTGGGTCTGCGATTCAATCGAGTCCGAGACATTTTTCAAAATAATTACAAGTATATTTACGAAACTGGTTCTCTCTTTAACTTTCAACCGAGTGCGTTGTAAAGAAATTGACAATTCATGAAATTATTCCGACCTCCAAATTACCAGATGTTAATCAACCTATTATTCCATAACATCGTAAATAATTATTTTCTGTCACAAAGCAATAAATATCGTATAATTGACATATCGTTGCATATATAAAATCAATACCTACCCCATACCTGACAAACAAATTACTAATTGCCAACGACGAGAATAATTCCAACGACAAATCAATAATTTCTCATAGCGAATGCTGATGTCAAGGAAAGAGATAATTTTATCATCAGTAACCTAGAGATAAAAGTGTGAAAAATAACAGGAAATTCGGTATGGAAACTCTGAAACAATACCCATGCCTCGATTTCATCCCTTGTTTCACCGAAAATAAGAAACGAAGCTTCCCTCACCGAGCGTACCACTGGACGCCGTAAAACAGTCGCAAAAACCAAAGCAACGGTGGTGGAATGGCCGGACAAGAATACACCAGGCCGAAACAACCCCTGGAACCTGCCATTTCCTCGCCTGCGACTAAGCCGTCGAACTGTCGGGCAAATCGAGGACGGCCGTCCTCTCTCTCCTCGACGCTTTACCGAATTATTCACGTTCCGGCAGACAGGGTAAGTCGGGTGAAAGAAGCGGGAATAAGAGGCAACAATTTCCGAATCGAATTTTCACCTGGCCGTTACAATTGGACATCGTTCGCATACGTAAGGAACAGCCGAGCCAATCGATGAGTCGTAGCGCGAAGAAGATCGCGTTATAAAACCCGCCACGGAGTGGAGAGGAAGAAGAAGCTCGATATCTCGTGGGAGCAAACTCAGCGGGTCTCGGCTATTTTTCCTTCCTTGAACCTGCACCCGCGTTATCCTGACGTTTCTTTCTTCTTCACACCCCCGATCTTACCAATCTTAGCCCCGTTAACTCGCTCTCCGCGCACCATTGCCGACGACTCTTGCTGCCGTTGCATCCACTTCTAATTCCCTGCCAGACGCGTTGTTGCTGCCTTCGCGCGTCTATAATCGCAAAAATTGACAACGAGTTGAACGTGACAGAGGGTTCTTCGGTCCAGATCTCGCGGAAAGGCTTCGTTACGGATGTGCAGACAGGGCGGCTCGGCCCAAATAATCTATCGATCCCTGACAGGGTAAGATGGCTGGTCTCAGAGTTCGAGTACAAAGTTGCCGGGAGTCGAGGTGACTGGGTCGGATGACGCGTGGAATTAATGATGAAACGGCTGACGAGTGTGATCGAACGGGACGAAGCGTGAATTTAACAGAAGATGCCAAGGTTCGGGAGATCGAACGACTGTTGACAGCGAATCCCAGAATTCCATTTGAACGATATCGAGTTTTCGGCTGCAGGCTGGAAACCTTGGGTCAATCGGATTTATTAATCCCGAGGGTGTTTCACGAACATCTCGAACAATTCCGGGATCGATATTTGCGTTTCGCGGGGTGGTTATTAATATTGGAGAAAATGGCGAGAGGGTGAATTAACACGTTCACTGACACATATGATCGGTGTATTAAAAATGAGCGAAATATCTGTTCGTAAGGAGAATCAAATCGCGGATGTATGTCGAATATTGATAAAAGGCGTCAAATAATTCGATTATTTGCATTTCCTATAACTAAAAAGCCGATTATCCTTCGAAAATGAAATGTCGAAATCCCTCCGACTCGATTGACAACAGTCACATAGACGATATAATCAAGCTGACAATATATACGAAAATAAAAAGCGATAATACCTTAGAAACTACATTTATTTGCTTGCGAATAAATTTAAAAATTAATTCTCTCTATACGGCGTATTTAAAAAGTAATTAAACGATTATCGAATACCAATAACAGATTATGAAATAAATGTGGTCAAATAACCGGTTAGCTGGTTCCGAATATAATCGGTGCGACATCCCTGATCAACCGAACATTGTCAACCAATCCAATTTTCTATTTTAATTCTATTTCGTCCACGATAAAGTTATAAAAGCTTTTACGATTTATATGAATTTTATTCGCGTTGAAACGTGTCATGTGCTACCCGTAGCAAACAGTTTCCTGTCAAACTCGATGACACTTGTACTTTCACTACTTTCTCCTCGATAATAAACATAAGTTTCAATTATCTTTTCGTTTTCTTCTTACTTTCTGTCGAACCAATTTAACATCCCGTTTTATGCTCGCATTATAGCACTTTGCGTCTAAAAATTTCGCGTCATAGTGCTCGGTGAAAAAAATTCCGTTTTGTCACCCGTACGACGAAAATATCGTGATTCATTTTTACAGGGTTCGGTACAAAAAGCTGATAACGAGCTAGACTAATTAACCCATAAGACTGCAGTTACCTCGCCTGATCTCATGGCGTAGCTCAAAGACGCGGAGCCCAAACTCACAAACCGGCCGATTTAAATGCAAAAATTGCGCAGAGGGTGCTATAATCCCCTCGAGTAGCCAATTGAGCATCAAAGTCTAGAAACTGTTCTCCTTGATTTATCGCGGCAAGTTGTCCCGAATAATCAACTTTCTGACGCGCATCTGCGGCCCTCGGAGCGACTTGAGAAAAATTAATAATTTATGAGCGGAGAAGATGGCAAGCCTTAAGAGGCACTGTCACTCGCAGCTGCATAGGAAATCGCCGGTGACTCGCGATTCCCAACTTTTTCTCCCCGATTCCGCGTTCCCTCTCGTCCACCGTCACCCTTTCCACGGACCCCCAGCCTCACGGCCGTGAATCACCGGCAAAGAGGGCCAAGTAAACAGCTTGGAGCTTCGTGTACCGTGCGAACTTGCGCGGAATTCAATTCCGATGCTTCCCACCAATCGACATTGTCATCCAACATTCACGCGCGGCGAGCGTGCTGAGAGACCATCGGAAGCGACGGATGATCGGCTGAGCCGAAGATCGACCAGCCGAAGATTCGCCGGGTTCCTTGCCTTATCCCCCAGTCGCGCAGCCATCGGCACATAAATTAACAAGCAGCTCTCACCGAATCAAAGAAACTTCCACGATCCACCTAGTCGCGGTGGATACGCGGCCGGAAGCTGCGGTACGGGGCGTCGCAGCGTGTTCGGAATTGCTTTGCCCGCTCCGTGAGAGCTAACAGAGATACCATGTGGATCCTTCGCCGGTGGATCGACCGCGGAGCCTTAAAGTTTAATCGTCCTCGGCGCATACGTGTCGCGGAACCGGCTTGCCTAAAGTCAATGCGACATCTGCGTGGGACGAGGGACGCAGAGGAGCTAGCGTCTGAGTGGAAACGAGAGGACGGATGGAAGGAGTGGAATACCTCGGTCCTCCAACGAGAGACGACTGAATCTTTTATCCGCGTACCACTCCACTTTGTCGCGTACCCTATTCGTGGTGGAAGAAGGTCACGAAGCTGCGAGTCGACCAGACGACGGTTCCTCGGGCCCATCGATCGGTTCGAATCGATTATCGCGGCAACGTTTCCGCACGAACACGGTTCGACCACGGGGCCACGTGTCCCACCAAGGATCCTGCCGGTGTTCTGGACTGGGAACGGACGTGCTGGCCGATTTGTTCCGACCGTCGCGACGCCGTCGTTGTTGCTGGATCGACAAGAGGCGAAGGGGAATAGGACGGAAGCGTTGTATCCCCACGTCGACGGGGAAACGGCGATATCGAGATGGCGAAAAAGCACGGCACGGAACTGGACAGTCCGAGGACGTAAATTTCCAGCACGAACATGCCTGATGTAATATCTGGCCGGCTGATCGCATCAATTATGGTTAGTCGATTCGGCCGGTCAAGCACCGCGTATCGTTGTATAAATTCGATCTGGCGAAGCGCGGTTTAATTAAACGGGAACCGGGGGTAGCTCGGGCGTAATAATGAACCGAAGGTACAAATAGCTTGGAAAACCATTCGGTAGAATTATAGCCATTGCGCGTCCTGCGCACTACCTTCGCTTCGCATGACAAGTTTCTGTTGGGAACGTATCGAGGTTGGATTAAGTAGTTCTGAGTTACGACGATAATAACATGTCGCGAGAGTTCGTTCGAATGATACTTAAACTGAATTTCTTTCGTAGAATCGGAAAATTATTCGAATTTGCGCGAAAATTATTCATCCTACTATGCAAATTGATAATTCGTACGCTTATAATTTAGATACGTTTCTACCCGAAAATTGATGTTTATCCCTGGCAATTTATATCCTGCAACAATTCGCCAGGCATCCCTCGTTCGACGCGCGCCAATCGCGAAATGGAAGAAAAGGAAAAACCCGTCGGAAAATTTAAAGCAACGACACCGAGACAAGCAAAGTGAGTAGCTGCAGGGTCGCGATATGCCAGGACGAATTTCCCGGAACGGAGGAGCCGCTTCTAAACCATTTTACCACGCCGTCCATAACGGCGAAGACGCTGCAAGTGGCCAGAGATGCTAGCCGGGACACTCGGTACACGATCCGAGTGAAATGTACGATTTACGAGGAAGGCGGCAGAGCGTAGCCGGTTTCGGGCATAGGAAAACGCTTTGGGTTGCTGCTGGCCAACGGACGATTCACGTAACGCCTCCCCCGCGACTGGGAAATGTTTTCCACTTCGGAGGACGACGTCGGGAAAAGAACGGGCCGGGTGATGAGGTCACGTTGCATCTTAGACTAGCCCTCGTCCTGCATATCAAGCCGTCCCGGGCTCGGTTCAACGAATCGCGCTTTCGTAGCTTCGTCTCGTTCGCCTTCGTCGCTCGAGACAAGCGAAAGGCTCTTCTTTATTTCCGCGCGAGGTTATCGCGGTGAATCATGATTCAGACGCGACGCCGAGCACACCCTGACATCGTTGCGCGAAAAATTTCGCCACTCGGAGACGCGGGAATAGAGCAGAGAAATTTGTCGAAGACACGGGCAGAATGTTTCGGTGGAGAGAGAGAGAGAGAGAGAGAGAAGGGGGAGAGTTCGGGAATTTGGAAGCTCGTAAAGCAGGTCGACCAGCGAAATTTTATTCCCCTCGGAGGGGGTGAGTTCCGGCGTGGAGGATCGACGTATCTCGGAACGATTGATCAGCTCCGGCTTTATGGATTCGCTGGAAAAGCGAACAGTGTTTACGAGCCACCTTTTACGCGGCCGATATCTGCGCGCGACAAAAATGGATTTCACGTAGGACGGTTTTACGCGCGTAACTTCGTCGTTTGTTTTCGCCATTTTACGCGCCACGCACAACGCTCGCTATAAAATTCCGCGCCTCGTTGCTCGTTCTATGTTCAACCGCTCCATCTGTCCGCCGAGCGAATTACGAATCAACAAAAGTATACATTCGGGGGGAAAAAGAAAAACAGAGAGAGAGATGGGGTAGAGAGGGTGGAAACAGGAGGCTTCCAATGGGCCAATTCGAGTATCTTGTATATATGTTACCAGTTTTGAAATTTTTGATCTAACGAGGATAAAAGGTAATGAAAATATTGGGTACCTGACGTTATAATATACAATTTTATAGGGGAAAATGTTTTAGCTTTGGCTGAATCATCGGTTAATTTACTTATGCTATTTTAATAGACCATTGTGAGAAATAGTCATCAAATTAGATAACCCGATTGGTAATCCCTCCGACAAGATGAATATACTCTGGATATTAATATAGATATTAATATATTAAATTTATTTTTTTATTTTTTTGCGATGTATAATCGATAACAATTGTCCTATATAATAATCCTGGTTCGAATTTTATTTATTTGGAGCACGTGCTATGTCACAGAATTCCACCTATAATTTCCACCGTCGATCAAATCCACCCTACATATCTTAAATACAAATTACACCCTAATAATACCCGATAATAAAATTTTCTGCACGATAATTCCTTATATTATATTTTCCAGATATCGACTAAAATCATCCTGCAATACATATACATACGTATAAGCTGTTCACAAGCCAGTGTCAAATCGCTCGATTGGTGCTTAACTTTCTATACCTAAAATAATTCCCTACTTTCTGTTCCTTTTTCGACAAGAAAGGAAAAAATACAAGGGAAAGAAGAAAATCGATTACCCTATCAGATATCCCTCAACAGCAAGGAATTCCTAATGAGTATAGTTCATCCGAAGAGCGGTGGCAGGGGTGCACGAGCATTAATCGTATCAGTCTGTCTAGCCGTGGCGCGAAGTGTCGCGTTAAGGCGAGTAAATTAGCGTCTAAGAGGGTCGGTAGGACCATCCGGGCGGTCGTGGCACGTTCGCCGAATGTCGAGCGTTTCGCGGACGGACGAAACCGTGGGCCGGAGGGTGTAAATTGGCGGCGGGAGACACCGCGGATGGAAATATGTCTCGCCTCAAGAACGTCAGGGACTTGTTGAATGGCGGAAACTCCGCTCCATCGAGAACAATGCGGCTTAATTGAAGAACGCGCGTGTGTCGTGCTCCATCGCGACCTCCTTCGCGCTCCCGAGTCCACGCGTTCAGTCGAGGATCAAGACGCGGAATTTATGCGATCCCGGCCACGAGATACGCACGCGATGCCTGATTTGTGCGACGCGTTCCAAAGTCGAGGAAACCAGCGTCCAGGACTTCCGATCACCCCGACTTCGAGTAACCGGGGTGGTCGAGGGACAGGTGGAGGCATCGTCGATCATTGCGGATAAAGAGGATCGAGAATTAGTCCTCGGAGATAGAGAAAATAGAATTCATTCTTGATAATTTGATATGTTAAATTTTGGAGAAATTGAATTTGGATGGAGACCACATTTCTGAAATTTTTGTACTATATAAGAAATTATTTTTGAAATTTTCATGTGTTTTATTCGATGACCACGACTATCGGTAAGTGGAGGATCGAGGAATACGGGGTGGCATCTTCGATCATTGGGGATAAAGAGGATCGAGAATTAGTCCTCGGAGATAGAGAAAATAGAATTTATTCTTGATAATTTGATATGTTAAATTTTGGAGAAATTGAATTTGGATGGAGACCACATTTCTGAAATTTTTGTACTAAATAAGAGATTAATTTTGAAATTTTCAGGTGTTTTATTCGATGACCACGACTATTGGTAACTGGAGGATCGAGGAATACGGGTGGCATCTTCGATCATTGGTGATAAAGAGGATCGAGAATTAGTCCTCGGAGATAGAGAAAATAGAATTCAATCTTGATAATTTGATATGTTAAATTTAGGAGTAATTAAATTTGGGAGGAGTCCTCATTTCTGATATTATTATCGCGAATAGAAGACTTTTATTCCTGAAACTTTTGTTCTAAGTAAGAGATTATTATTCTTGGAACTTTCTTTGTGAAAATAGAATCTGGTGTAATTATTGGAGTTTGATATTTCTTGTGTTTCGGAATACTAGCAGCCGATATTCTAATACTAATACCGATATTCTAATTCTAATTTTTAATTTTCTAATACTAAGAATTCAAATACCAAAATAAAAAAATTTGTTTCAAAAAACACGTGTTTAAAATCGTGTCGTGTTAAGCAAATTATCGGAAATAGAAGAAACGCGTTGAAAATCTGAAATTTACAAATATAGAAAATTGAGTAATTATTTTCAAACTTGGAAATAAATATTATTTTCTTTCGAAACAGTGTACGTTGTACAAGACAGTCTGTACAATTATCAGCATATAATGTACTTAACCTAACAAACATATAAGCGAGGGATAAACGTGAAATGACCTACCTGGTGCAGTTTCAATATTCAGAAGCGTAACAATGTAATAGCAACGATTTTTCCCCGCAGAGATGTTGTTTCGATTTTTACACAGGTTCGTTCCACATGTTCTGTTGCGATTTCCTATTCCATCCGCGTAGAAAATTTTTGTTTTCGTTCTCCCAGAGGTTCAAATTTCGTTTACCCGGCATTTTTCCCCTGTGCCATGCCTTCTAACTGAGATACCGCGTTTCCCGAATAGACATCCACTGTCAATTCCAAAAAGAAAATTCTAATTTCAACGTCACTTGCGTCAATATAAATTCTATTCCATCTAAAAATCAATAGCAGAAATAAAATAAATAAAATATAAAATAAAACAGAAGATACGCGTAACCTAATTTCAAGAAACCTTCGATCATGTCTACAACTCAAAATCGCGTGACTATTTGAAAGCTCGTTATTTAAGCTTGCGCGAACATTCATTGGACACAAAATCAGTCAAAGGTCAGGAATTTTCCGGCCACCAGGGAAAAAGAAAGAATAAGAGTCGGATAGACATAAACTCATAATGGCGGCGGGTTTATGGCGCGTGAGGGTCTTCCGGCAGAAGAACACGCGAGTTCGATTTGCGATCGATCGACGTCTGATAGGCCGACAACGATGAAGCTGTTATGTTAATGACGAAGTTCGATCGATACCTGGTACAAGCCACTCTAAACGAGAACAGCCATCCGACTTGCAAACAGGTTTATTACGTGTATAATTAATTAATTAACTTATGCAGCGTAAGCAGGTACACGTTAATTAATGGCTGCGTGTAACGTATCCACGTTAAATAGAGAAAGAGAGATTCCAGTGACAAGCCTACTCGAGTTTGACAGGCTGAAGAGCATTTTCTAATCGAAGAACCCAAGTGTGAACATGTAAATTCCCATGAACAGAATTTATTATAACTCTGAGGACGAGATCTATTTATTATTGTTTATGCAAATGTAATAAAAATTTCGTTAATTTTTGAGAGAAATAAACGTTTTAATTTTTCCTGTTATTAATTTTGTCAATTCGTATTCAATTATTTTTATAAATCGCGAATTTTATTCTACCCTGTGTGACTTTCTTTGGATATATTTCTTCTCTTTCTTAAATTTCACAATTATCTCGTATATATTTATTTCCAACAAAAAGAAGGATTCGAGAGAATACCATTTTAATAATCGATTTAAAAGCGACGAGGAGGAATGTATAAACTCTGCGAAACTTCACTGTTTCCAGCGGTAAAGGTATTTCAGGAAGATTACCGGCGAGGAATAGCGTTTAAAAAATAGCAAATAATTACGCGCTTAACAGCTAATTTTAATCACTTCTCGCGTTTAAATCACGCCGAACTACGACCACTGTTTCGTGCAAACGAGTTTTTAAGCGTGGCTGGGATGGTAATCCTGGCGTTCGGCGTCGAAAAAGCAACGATCGACTGCGGTTCTTTCTCTGCCAATTAAATCCGCGGCCATTCGTCAGGTAACGCGACGAAAAACTTCCAACGCCATTCGCGAAATAATGCAACCGAAGAGCTATGCCCGTCGAAACAGGATCCCCGGGATAAAAGCAGGTTTGAAATTTTAATAGGCCGAAAGGCGAGGAAGGGACGTCTGATTTTCAATTACCGGCGGCGGGCTGTTTAAATCTCGATCTCATGCACAACGGAGAGCTACTTTAGACATTCGACGATTTCCCCGTTCACGCGAAGGAGCAGATTTTATTTCGTCGTTACCTCCGAACCAGTTCGCGTCGAAATTAAATTACTCGCCCTTTATATACCGCTCGTAATTACGTCACCCCGAGTCGCGAAATGGATTAAAATAGCTCGAGATTCATGCGAGTTTCTACCGTATTTGATACTTTGTTGTCGAAACGGGCATCGTAATTTAGCGTTTAGTGCTTAAGCACGAATTGCTCCGCGAAGATAAAATCATAACGGCTATCTACGGATTTATGGCGGCCCCTATAAATTTATTCGAAATTAGAGATTTATCGATACGCGGCGAAGTAACGTGTCGTAAAATTTTACAGCAACTGCGAAAATATAAATCACGTTATAAGGTAAAGCGGCTGATTTACGACAGTTCGGTGAGCGACGATCTATCGCGAGTGACACGTGCGAAGTCTGTAAAACTTCAGGTACCCCAGTTTTCTCGCACAATGTCGCGGTACAATCGTATCAAAAGTCACTTAACCGCATCTAAATCTTACACGCGATATTCCAGGAGAAATCCGTGTGTACGGTTGATTTCCTTTGGACTTGAAGCATCGATTAATTCGAGCCGAGTACGAGATTAGAATATCCACGAAAATGACGAGAAAATTATTTTAAAATGTTTCGAAATACTCGTTAGTCCGTTGGAATAATAATTATCGAAATAAATGGCAGGAAAATAAAATTCCAAAATAGATACTCTTCCATACAACTCATTTTCATATGGACTGGTATTCGAGGCATCGCTTACTCCCGACTATGAAATAAAACAGCATCGATATACTTTTCTTTTAAATAATTCAAAACGACGAAAATATTTAAAAAAATTTGGAAATACTTTTCACATGGATTTCCTATCAATCCTGTAATTTGGAATACTAGCTATTTAAATAGACATCGTAAATGTAAAAAATTAGGATATTTCAAGAAATTTCAATATACTGCTGCATCTGTGCAATTATATATACAAATATTCCAAAATTTACTTTCCTATTAATCCTATTAATCCCATATTTTGAAATGTTAATTATTCAAACAGAGATACGAACATCAAAAAATTCCAAAATACTGCTGCATCTGTATAATTTTCCTACTGATCTCCTATTTTGGAGTGTTAACTATTTAGACAGGGATAAAAATGGCAGAAAACTGACATAATTTAAAAGATTCGCAAATACTGCCGCATCAGTGTACTCCGTATATAAATAAATATTAAAAAATTCATTTCCTTCCAACTCACCTAGCTAAATTATTCCAAGCTATCAGCAATTCAGATGTTACACCTCATTACCGGCATTCGTATAACAGAAAAACACAGCTAGGATATTACCACGTACATTACGCGGCTCGTACGTCAGTTCCGTCATCTCCATAATCCACAGGGCATCCTGGTGCCGTTATCGGCCAGCTAATTCGCGTTTTATACGATTTTCATTAAGGCTCGTTGCATATGCGACACGCGCACGTGGCGCGACACGCTCGAAACGCTCGACCTCCGTCCATCTTCTTTTATTCCCGGTTCCCGTATCCACGACAACCCTTTTAGGCGAGTTTTCCCGCGAGGAAAAACATTTACCATCGCCCATAGCGTCCGACGATATCTCTCTCTCTCTCTCTCTCTCCTCGTCCCTTCCTTCCGCTCTCTCCTTTTCTCTCCCCTGTGCTTCTGCTAGCCTTGCCACCCCCCGACTTCTTCCAAGCCGACCTTTCTCATTTCCCGAGATAGAGAGCGAGAAACGAGAGCCGGTACTAATTAAATCCAGTACCGTTGCGCAAGGAAACGAGCTAACGTCTCCGCATTTTTCCATCAACCTTGTAAGCCTTGTTTCTTAATTAAAAACACAGCGTGCCGGGGCACGTTCGATTACGCCCCGGAATCGACACCCCCTGTCAGCGGGGGCTAACGAAGCTACTCGAGACTGATTGCGAACGCCTGCATCGGCCCGCGATGCTGCAAATAAAACGTCCAGAGGCTACCTTCGATACCTTGATCGATACATTCTTCCGGACATCTCGAAGGAACGCTCGATCCTGCTGTGGCTGGTACGTGCTTTGGCGGGTCGCTTTGATGCAACGGGGCTTTGACGTTTAAACGCGCAGTACAAGGAGGCTAACGGCGTGTACATACTGGAAATTTCTCGCGAGGGAATTGGAATTTTATTTCGGCTCGATATCGCTGCAACGCGAGCGATACGACGGCCCTGGATTCGATCCTTTGCATAAATTGATACTTAAAATACGGTTGCACGTTGGAGTGATCAGAAACGCGTGATCGTCGGATCCTCGAGCGAAGCTTACAAGAATCTCGCGTACGTAGTACTTGCTCGCGTAAAAATTTCGAGTATTTTCCTCGATGCGTTAAATTAAATCACGCAGCAACGAGATGCAGGATAATAAATTTCTGGCCAGGTGGCGCCATTCCACGAGACGGGCCTTTATTTCCAAAGACACTTCATCCCAATAATATTGTGGCAGCCTGTCTACTCTCGCCGTGAGCGGAATGTACTGCAAACACAATTTCTCCAAAGTACTCGCTAGTCATCCCTTTCATACGAATACATCCTCTAACTTGGCTTCGCTATCCCAGTGTCTAAGGCTCGAGCTAGCCAGGATGGCCTTACTGATGGGTCCACTGGCAGAGACCAGGATGAAGCCAGTATGCCTTCAATCCTCTGTCTCTTTTTCTCTCCTTCTTTCATCCAAGCATTACAGAGTCGCGATATAATGAAATGTAAATTATGACTTTGAGGGACTCGAATAACTACGCGAGATTGGACGGAGAAGAGACGAACGCGTGGGACAGGAAGAATGACAAGAATAACCATGACGACGGTCGTAATCACCGTAGAAAATCCTGGATAAATCCAAGATAAATCCTAGATAAATCCTGATAGACCGAGTTACGAGCAAATGAAAACAAGATCATGGAGCGGGTAGAATTGGCAGGGAACTTAGGCCCCATCCTAAGGCACGCGTACCGACGTAATTACACTCGAACTCGATACACTTGCCCCGCAAAGTTGCACACGTGTGCAAGTGGCTGGGAAGCGGAGTCGGGGACTAAGTTTCCGAAATATGGTGGAAAAGTCGACAAGCAGAGATGAAGGGACCGCGAGAGAGACGGAGAGGGTGGGTAGTGGCAACGACCCTTATAATCGCGCTCTAAGCCGGAGCAGTTTATCTCGCTCCACCGAATGAATAATACAGCGGGCAGAAATGTAATTGGACGAACCGGTATAGAGGCAGAAAGGCCGAAAGTAGAGACGGACACGCAAAGGAAACAAGCTGCCGCCGGTAAAAATACGAACGGGGCTGAAGGGCCGAGGAGTGGAGCGCGGTCGGAATGTATGGTTCCTAATTATTTCGCAAGCGTGCGCCCTTTGCTCCTTCTCTCTCTCTCTCCCCTGCGTTCAAATAGATTTCAATGTCGAGGAAGAAAAGAGGCCGGTAAGGGAAGGAGGAGCGTGGCCATTGCAAACGAGGCACGCGTAACCGGAGAGGAATATTTTTTCGCGCAAGAACAGCACGCTGGAGGAAAAGTGGCACCAGGTAGCGGCGGTTACGGGGATGAAATACTGCAACAGTTTTACGGGGCCTCGTAGCCCCGAAAGCACGCGGCCTGTTTATGGGCTCCGCTCGCTGCAGTTTTCACCCGGTATCGAGGCCAGCCCGAGTATTTCCCGACGCCGTTAATAACGGAAAAAGCGCTTGCCCGGGACCAAGTCTGCGGGCTGAATGTTACAACGGACGTTTATAATCTCGCCGGAGAGAAAATTGCGATGCAACCCCGAAGACGCGAGTGCCGAAAATTCTGCGTGGCTATGATCTCAGGCCAGTCTGATTAATTCCAGGCTAGACCAGACTTGCATGTGCCTCTTAGATTAAGGCTGGGTCTCGATCCCTTTGGCTCAACGTGAATTCCGATGGATCCGAAGATTATTCTCTTTTGAAATTTACTCCTTTATATTTGCAACTGATCGTATTGTTCACTTAGCGAATAGATGAAATGTCCAAAAGATGGAATAATATCTTCGAGTTCTTGGCAACGAGCAATTTCCTTATCTTCCAGTGAAATGTAAGAATTTCGAGTACTCGAATTTCGTCGAATTCTTCTGCCTTTGATACCATAATGGAGAAAGTGATTTTTCGAATACCTCGTCAAGAAGGGAACGACGAAAAGGAATAACTGATAGGACATAAAGTATCTCTGAATTTTTGTAAAATACCATAGGGGGTGAGAAATAAAATTCTGGAGCATTTTTCGTAACCACCCCCCTGCAGTCACGAGAATCTGAGTGTAACGCGAAAAGCCGAAATCAAATTTGAAGAAAGGAGAAAGCGAGGTGACGAGCGCACGCGTGCGGCATGGCGGACAAAGGGTTCCGTTGGCGGGGGGCGCGAGGGTTGAATGAGTATTGCAAATTGCGTTTAATGTAACGCTCACCGCAGGCGAATATGTACAGTTCATACTAATGGAAACGTATCGTAATATCACATCTGCACTTCCGACTACAAATTGGCTATTTAAGCCAATACCGCGCTATTACCGTCTGAGTAACGGTACCCGTGATTATTCCTCGACAATTAGAAACAATAACGCGTCTTATCGCTGAAGAAATTCCGCGAATTTGTAGACGTAATTTTGCAGTTTTTCAGAAATAACGAAAAAGCTTGGATCAGCCAGATTAACCACCTCACGTGCTAGCAAAACACGATTCGACGTAGCAGAACGAAATATTCGTAACCTGTATAAATATAGTATAATAATTTAATAAAATTGATACACTGCATTAACTCTTCGCACTGTGCAAATTTTTGACCTCGATTGGAGAGAAACTTCGATATATCTCTGCATGGGAAAGCTTTTGGAAATAAAAAATTCGGTTTTGAAACGGGAGAAAATACATGAGTAAATTTTTTTGACAGTATGCTTTTTCCATTTCCCATTTTTATCGACGAAAATAAAATCAACCGGCTAACAGTAATCAATGTCCTCATAATTGCACCAGTAACTCGATCGACTAGCAACAACGACATACTTTTGCACTGAAAAGCTTTTTGAAATCAAAGGTTCCATTTCGAAGAGAAAACTATTTCGCCCGGAAATTTATTTGGACGGTAAGCTTCCTCTATTTTCCATTTCTATCGACGAAAATGAAATCGAATCATCGGTGTGCCCATAATGGCACCAGTGGAGCGCAAAGATTCGACAAAGAAGAATAAGGTAGACGATTCTTCACGATACAGAGACGTCGACACCTGGAATGGTACTCGAACCAGAAGAATCTCCCAGACGCCAACGTACGTCCATGGGTTAACGCGTTAAATAAATTACGATGTCGTGCATGGATAGTATTATAGTAGCCACCCTGCAGCAAGGTCAGCTTCCGTTCGGAAATTTTATTGCGCGTAATCGCGATAAATAAATAATTCCATCGGCTCCATCGTGAAGGATATCCCTTTTCTCCGCACGAGAGCAGCCGAGTCCCCGACATTGCACTGTCAGGCCATAAAACTCCGGCTGAGCCACAAATTTCGGCCATCGACGTGCGATTCTTGCTGCTTTCCGATATCGAACGCGTCCCCTTCCGAGACGTCGTCATGCGTTTTGCAGAAGAACGCTTGGCAAACGTTAACGACGCGTCATTATTCAGCCGAGGAAATTAACGCACTATCGTTACCAGTCGGGATCCAACGAAACGAGCTATTACGTGCCGTTAATGTTCCATCGACCGATATGATAACGCTGGGAAAGCTTTATCGCTAAGCGAAACCAGGAATCCTAAATCGGAAGACCTGGACGGTGTGCGAGACGTCGAATTCCATCGGCGTGAGGCTAGCCAAGAAGCATACTCATAACGTAGGAATTGATACGGCCCATCTGCTATCGTGCAACGTCGAATTTACTGACCCCAGAAACGCAGCACTCGCCACGAAGCACACGGGGAACGTCAATACCATTACGGTCTAGCCATGGGACCGCAAACTTCCTGACATCGGGATCGTGAGGAAGGCTACCAGTGATCCGCTGAAAGCACGATTCCCTGACTAGCGAGTCACGCAACGGTCTAACGAGCAACCCAGGAGAATCCATTTCAGACAAACGTGGACTGCTGAAATTTGCCTGAAAGAATTTGAGTGATGCAGAACACAGATCAACATAAGGCTTCCAATCCGGTGGGATTAAAATCGTAAGACTTCGAGGAGTCAATCCCACAACAGATAGACAATTAATGGTCATCGAGATATTCGATATCGTCATAACAAACACCTCGCATTCGCGATCAAACAGGACTATTAAAACACGCGAAACTCCCTATGATTAATAATTAAACTAGAGATAGCTGTGGCTACCAAGACGAAGAACAGCCACAGTGAAAGTTCTAGGTTAAACTGGAATCCTCTAATCACGAAAGCGTAAGACAGATCACGATAGGATTTCAAATTCCATAGTATTATACCAAATCACAAGACTCCGAAGAAACAACTCAAACTTGACAATTAGTAGACAATTAATAGTCGTCAGATCAGGAAGCTGTGGTTGTTTTGATCAGGCAGGTCTATGATTTTAATAAAAAGACACGAAGGATCAGGATAACTGTGAGAATATCTATGACAGCCAAGATCAGGAACGACCATAAACGTCAAGAATAAAACCATTGAATTTCAAGCTTTACGCTGAGGAGCTCTTTGATCCGAGGCAGCGAGTGATCTGAGAAATCTAAATCAGTCCGGGTAAGTTGCAATCGGGGATTAGGTAAATACATTTCACGGCGTGGTAATTATCTTGTCACGCTCAGGTCTCAGGGTCTTTGGAGCGGAATACACGTCGTAAAGTACACAGTGCCGGCTCGTAGAATATTCTGACGATCGTACTTACTGATGGCCCGTGCTTTACTACGTACTCTATTATGTTGATAGAAGGACAATTAGCCCTTGCATGACGTTGACATCGTAAGCAACCGGGAAATTAATTGCGGGACTAATACCGGCAACAAGGCGAGCCGGCTCGACAAAAAGACAGGCCGGGCTTATGTCGTTTAATTACTCTTGAAAACGCGCACGTTCACAGAGCGTTCGAACATGCCTGCAATTTCGATACACATTTAGATCCCCGTGTTTCATAAATATGAATCGAACACCGGAAAATAACGCCCGTTTGCATTTCACCGCTCGTAAAATGTAAATTTCCCCGCGATGCCTCTGTTTCGCTGGTGTATTACGATTATACTGCATAATAGCCTGCGCGTTATCGCTATACTCGTTCCTTGACGTCCGCGGATCGGTTAATTGAAATTTGCGCCGAATTGACAGCACGGAATTAAAGTGCGTCGAATGGATCGTTCCATCCATCTAGATGAGAACCGTTACTGCACGCTCGAATTACTGTCATGCCAGGTGAAGGTTGTTTTAGTACCTGCTTCATCGTGGTTTTCAAATTATACGCGTTTTATACAACTTTCTCTATTTTATTCCTGCAACAGCTGGCACCATTGTTGAGAAAAAATTTCATTGATTAATTCTGTCGATGAATACTCGTGATAAAAATTGCGAAATGTTACAGGAAATAAAAATGTGGGTATCTATTGGGGTTTGTAGATGATTAGTCTCGAGCAAAGAAATTACAAGATGAAATATATTTGATATGGACGTCGCTATTTAAATTTACTTTTTTGAGGAAGGTTATCGAGGCAGGAAGAAGAATGATCGATTAATACCTCGAAACGAAGAAAAATTATCTTTCCGCAAATACAGGAAGCAAAAAGCACTACCGCGGATGGTTCATGCGATATAATAACGTCCTTGAATAAATAATGCAAGGTGTACATCGATATCGGCACGTCATCAGACACGTAATGCAGTTCAAGGCGATAACAAAATGTCGAAAAATATTCAACTGGAATATCACCGGAAATTCAATCTCACCCATTTCTATACCAGAGAAAAAGGGAGGAAAAATACAACTGTTTCGTCCGACAATTCTGTGGGAGAATTATTTTATTTTACTGTGATACAGAGAATGAACAATGTTGGATTGAATATTGCATGTTCAGCGTTTGACTAGTTTCAATCTCGTGTTTCAGTGTTTCTTATGCATGTGGATGTGTGGAGTTGGTGTTGATGATGAATGCATGTTTTTTTGTTGATGGTATATAGAGGTCTTTGAGTGATAATTTATAACCTGTTATTAGTGACTAGCCCAAGTGACGTCTAGATGGTCCAAGAGTCCACGAGTCATGAGATATTCATAACAAAAAGATTAAACAATCTCTCATTGACCCAGAACGTTATGTGTTTTTGGGAACGAATGGAGAGAATGAATAAACAAACAGAAGCTGCGTATCCGTCACCAAATTATACCGAAGAGATTAAAACTACTGGAGTGATTGATCGATTACAGCGACCCGAATGGAACACACCAAGCGTAAATTTGATCCACGTGACCGTGTCAGGGGGAAACACCACGGACAATAACCACGGCCATGGACGATAAAACGGAGGAGCACGTTGGTACCAAGAAAGTGGCGGCTTGTCCTACGATAAAGGACACGAAGAGCAGGTTTTCCACGGTGTATCGGCACGTGCTAGGTGGTCGATGCTAGGCTTCAGCCAGGAAGCCATGCACGACGAGATAACGGGTGCAGGCAACGAACACACTTCACGACGAGTGCACACAGGCGCGGACGAAGGTTCAGCAAGAACGATAACGTTATCGTGCCTTGCCTCCTCGTTATCGGCCCTTCGAGCCGCCACCCCTGCGTTCACGAATGAACTTTCAAGGTAATCGACTAGGGGACTCGTGGTCTGCACGCTAAACAGCCGGTGTGCGCGCGCGCGCGCCACCCTTCCAACACGCTGTTGCTTCGGCTACGTTGCGGTTAGAACAAACATGGGAAAATTATGGGCCTGCGTCGAGCAACTTGCTCGCGCGCGAATAATTGATCTCGTGAATGGGAACAGGGTTACGTGCATCGGTTTCCTAATGCTGCCGGGAAAAGGGTGAGCGAGACGTTTTTAATACCGCCGCGTGACTACCTGCTAGCTCGGGGTGATCAAAATTCAAAGTCTTTTTTTGGCTTTGGTTAATCCTCGGACGTGTGGCGGCTATGGTGCCGCCGCTGCACCCTTGTCAGAGGGTGCGAGTGAATTATTGCCAGTATTTTCCCTTTTTTCCCTTTACAGCGGTTTTGTTTTCACTCAAGACCCGTGTGAGGGTTTCTTCTTCGACTCGCGCTTCCTGTCTTTAATGTTTCTCCCTAGAATTTGCCTGGGTCTGATGGCTAGTTTATAATAAATAGAGGCTCGATAAAGATCCACACAGGTCTCTTCTTACCCTCGTAAGACTGTTTCTCTACTTGGGAGTTTGCAATTCTTCCTGCTCTTCGAGGTCTATTCTTTTTCCTGGTATATACTCGCAAGTGCTAATATTTGTAACGTTGCAAGGACCAAGAGATAGTTGGTTTTCGACAACATAGTTGGTCGGATAATTGCTGTTGTCCTGACGGTTAGTGAGCCAGTTATCCCATCACCTACTCTATCAGCTAGCCGGTTTTATTCCAGATTGTTAGTCTACCAATCGATCTCTCTAAATTCTAACTGTCACGATCTTAACGTTGATTATATAATAAAAATAGAGAGGGTATATATTACCCACAGGCAAAATTTGGAGTCTGCTGAATGAGTGAGATCGAAAACAATTTGAAGAGACAGTGACAGATATAAGTGCCAAGGTAATTTGGAAATCATTGAATTATTTACCTCATTCTTTATGTACTCGTTACTATTCCTGACTTCACTGAACTTTAATTTCGTTCACAGTGACGAATTTTCTAAAAGCGTTCGATGGAAGCCAGGAGAGTGAATAAAATCAGGAATAAATTCTGAGAGGATTGGTGGCTAATTAATTAATTATTTCAATCACGTATATAACCCTGCACGTAGCACTCGTAATCCCCGAGTTGAGATTCGAATATCTCTTACGCCGACAAAAATTTTGTCTAGCCTCATCGAGTTTTCTCCAACCCTGAAAACATCGTCCACCTCGACGAGGCATTATCGAAGACACGGAAGGACTATTTAAGTAATTTACGCTCGTGATACGCGTCAGGGTAGTACGCAAAGAGCCTCGTAAAGAAAGTAAAAACGCTGAAAAGTGCCCTGCCGCATAATCGTCGGTTTATTCCTTATTGCGGAGGCTGTTTTCTTCTGCTTGCTTTCAATTTTATTACTGCGCGAGTAGCGCGTTAGACGCGATGAATTCGATGAGGCGAAACCGCGGAAGGAATAAATATTTTAACGAAGAAACCGAGAAACGCGAAATTTCAGCCTGGCTTTTATTGTTTAATCAAACGGGCTCTCTTTTGAACGCGAAAGGTCGGGCTTTTGTGGGAACCTCGTTTGACGGAGATGGTTGGCAGCACAAGGAAAGCGTGTCAAAGTTTCATAGTACGCCTGTCGGTAGAAAAAGCATCGATGTAAAAAGAGCCGTTGCGGCGAAAATCTCTCTGGCAAGGATGCCAAAGAGCACCGAAAGCTCGACAGTTTCACAATGAACGGTTAATTTAAGATCTTGACAGTCCATTATTCGAAAATCGCGCTGTTCACTTTTCCGGATAAGGAGAAAAAGTGTTATCGTGCTTCCAGCTCCCAGGCAGACGATTTTCCTTTTTTTTCCTCCACTTTCGATTCGACTTTTCGCCCAACTCTCCCCGAACACGCGCAGAGAATAAATTTATTCCAGCTTCGACTAATGGCTAACTTCTTAAGTCGAATTAAACCGCAGACTTACGCCTCTTCGCGAAATCGTTTTATCGGGCAAAAGCTCGGTTATGAGAGAAAAATGTGCCGGAACTATAACTCGCAGGGCTACACGGTGTATCCGAACTGAATTCACTTTCCGGATATGAATCACGCTGCAATCATAGTCACCGCGCCGTGGACTATTTCTCCATCGAGATATCGATGTTCGTGGCAGTTTGTAAACAGTTGTTTCGGTTCGTTATTAGTAGTTAGTACCGAACACCGAATCATATCGGAAATTCCGATACTTCGACCGTTCCGACGAAAATCGACGTTTTCACGCGAATTTTATTCCAAATTTTTCGCTAAAATTCCATCCCTCCAGGCTCGTACTTTGCTGAATTAATATTCATGAAAAATACAGTCAATCTCCGTATAAATAGATATTTTCCGACGCGATGCTGTTACAAAACGGTTTCGTTAATGTTATTGTAAATAAATATTCATCGTGGTTTTTATTCAATGCACGAATTCTTGAAATAATTTAAAATACCCTAAATCAATTTTTTCGCATATTTTATTTCCAGTTTCCTTTTTCATGGTTGTCGCGTGATACGGGATTCCGAGAACACGATACTCACCCCCTTAATTTCCATTTTGCTCGCAAAAATACGCGATATTAAGAACACACGCCGTTAAAATAATTTTCCTCTTTAACAATAACTATACCACAGCCTAAATAACCGTTTTTAAATTTTTAACAAAAAATTTTGTAATTAGAATTATCGTTTTGGTTCCTTGACCTACCGATTTTCCTTTCAAATTCATATTCCGAATTTTTTAATACTATCTCTCCTATTTTTTCCTAAGTTAGTACTCAATTTTTCCATCACCAGGTCCTCTGACCGATCATAACAGGTTTAGCGCAAATTTTTTTTAACAGAACGCAAATTTCTCCCTAAGAATATCTGTACACGCGAACAATTCATTTTCAGTGCAATAGTTTTCTCCAAATTCCCAATAACACACGAGCGTACATTGCCGATAAACAAAGTGCAATAAACTTTCTATCGAAATTGATGAATATTTGTTTTAAACCCCGAAACGAGCACCGCGTGTCCGACAGGGTGAGAATTTCCATATTTCCATAAATGAGAATTTTTGCAGCCGCAAGTCGCCCGTTTCGCGATCGCGGTATTTCGTAACCATTGTCAGTGTCCCGACTCGTAGACAATTGCGCACGTAGGTTTGAATACACGGTGCCCCGTTTGTCAATAATCGATGCTCGCCTAACAATCTAATTTCGCCGCGTGGTATCTAGCATCAAGCGGAATTCACCGTGTGTCTGACTGTCTGCTTGTCTGTCGGTGCAGCCCCCGTACGTATTTTACGCGGAACGGCTGTATTCGTCGAGCGTGCACTTGAGAGACAGCCCAGCCGCAGAGAACAGACGTATTCCGCATTAATTTAGCCGCCTCCGCTGCCGGTGCTGCCTCCTCCGTTACATATCTCGCGTATTTAACTAAAATACGCCGCGGCGCGCTACCTCCGGAAACTTCAACTTTCCCGGAAAGACAGAGCCGGGGCTAGTCGCGATCGTTAGCCCGGTCCGCGCGTGTGAACGAGCACGCGTGTAGATGGGATTCATAAATTAAGTAAACTGTTTGAATTAACCACGTCCCGCCTACGGCTGCGCCGCAACGCGCCATCGAGATACGTTCAGATTAGGCGCATAACAGAGCTAACGTTTATGGAAACTTCGACACCGAACGATGCAACTCCACGCGTCCATCCTGGCTTTTCCAATTCCCTACGATTTAGATACACGGTCGTTCGAGATACACGGTGTTACAGAAAATGGAAAACCAAGTTGCACGGAATATTACAAATTGGGACATACATAATTTCACCATGCGACTAATTTTTGGTATGTTTAGTACATATAATGTTAGTTATACGTGGAAATCATGTATAAAGAATTAATTGCGAGGGTAATTAGGTAAATGACTTTGTAATTTATTCGAAATTGTTTTCGAAAATCTTTTGGATCCACCAATCTATCCCTTAGTTTTTCTTCATATTTTCTATACAATCCTCGAAATTTTGAATTTATACAAAATATATAGATACTCGTGAATACTTGTGAATAATTGTTTTCAAGCTATCCCAAAATTCCAACCCTGACGAGACATCCTGATTTATATAACTATAACATGATACCACCATCTTTGCAGAGTAGCAGAAAATTGAAGATTGATTAAATTTGTAACACTGTCTGAATAAATTATTTAATTTATATATTTAAAGTACCAAATCTGTATGACGCAAGCCATTTTCTTAATCACAGACATGATTAATTCCGAATATTCTAATTTCATTAGTATTTTTTCTGTTATATATCTGTGTACCTACTTTGTTCGAACTCTGCACGGATTTAATTTGCATATTTCCGATTCTAATCACACTTCGTTGATCGAAACCGTTCGAGGGAGCAACTGAATGAGTAACGAATGTCAGAACTCAAATCGCGAAACGAATCTAGATCCTCGTGAAATACACGAGATGCTCGAAGAACCGGTAATTCCAAATCTGCCACGTTGTCTGCCAAAATATAACGATTCCGACACGCGGAATATAAAACGCTAGAATGGTTGAAAACTTCCCACGACAAGGAGAAAAAATCTCGACACTCGACCAACTCCAATATAATCCAAAGCTCGGCCTTAAAGCATTCGACTCACCGAACAATTTCACGCTTTCCAGAAGAAATCCAATAAACCTTTTATTAAACGACTCGGTATTTCGTTCGGTTCTTGCACCCGTTACACGTGTAATAATCCAAGGATCCTCCTCGTCTTCGAAAGTATGGTCCCGGCGAGATTAGAGTGGCGATGTCACCAAAGACGCGGACGCGAATTACGAAACGAAAAACTCGCGACGGTAATAAAGAGAAGCCCGGAAACGCGGGAACGCGAGGACATCCGGGCATTTATGAGATTCCCGTCACACCTAACCTTCATCCGCCGGCTGTTTAGATCGACTCGGGTGTTTTCGCGGTACTTCTAATGGACACTCGAAGCTCGATCGGAGGCCTGACAAGAACTGCCGGTTTTTGCCACAAGTTCAACCATGGACCGCGAAACTTTCGTCATTACGGCCGCCCAGTGGGCAAATGGATCGTGCAATATGTACGGCGACGCTTGTATCGCGAGAGAAGCAAGAAGATGATCAATTACACCGCGGAAGGGAAAATTCGTGGCACCGGAAGGCCAACTCTGATCGATTCCTTTGCTCGCTTCCGCGTCGCGAAACTTTCCTCCTTTCCAACAGGCGAACGATGGACAACGAGTTACGACGTTCCCGGTCGAGATCAGATCGCTAACCCTTTTGCTGCTGAGTTACAAAAATAGAACAGTCGAATTTTGAGTTCAGAAAAAATTTTCGAATCTCTAACAGCTTTGAAATCTATGGACGTTTTATCACGTCCGCAGTCCGGCAGCCATATTGTAGCGTCGTACAACGCCTGCAGGAGCGAAGAGGTTAAAGTGCCATTAAGAATTTCGAAAAGACCGCTTCGTGGTCGCGAGACAGCCATGTCAGTGATTTTTTCCCTGCAAACCTTGCAGATAAATCCGCCGTTTGCTCGCTGATAACGTTATCGCGACTCTGAGTGTTTGCGAGTGGAATTCCTGGCTATAGATACTTTGCAACGACGCTGCTGAGCTGGATAGAAGCACCAGACGAGAATATTCGCGAATATCTATGCACGAACGGAGCTAATCTCCGTCAATTATCGCCAGTTTGTGGGAAACTTATTTTCGGTCAATGGATCAGCGACTCCAACGAATCTTAAAATTAGAAGTTTCGCTTCGAGAAGGGAAATGTGTCTGTATATCTATTCGTGCAACAGCCTTGGTGAGTTCTTTATTTCTATCCGGGAGAACGGAATCAGATAACCAGCTGCAGGTTCTCACTGCCCTCGTAGTCGTGGCAGTAGATTATAAGAAAGCGTTATAAGATATTTTGGAAACGACTCGAGGTATCCTGAATTTTTAATAATTTCTAGATTTTTACCCACGGTGGTATTATACCAAAGATCGTTCGTGACTGTTTGCAACATAACAAATTTGCAGATTTTCACGATTTGGGGTCATTTGAGCAGCTTCTGCAATAAGCTAGCTTTAAATTGAAAATGACAAATTTCGCTGGAAATAGGTTTACCTAGACAGAGTTTCCATGAATGTATAATAACAAGAGAAGATTCTTCCATAAAATATTTGCTATATCTGCAAGTCTACTCGATGCTCGTTCATAAATGAAATTTTGCCACGTCAAAGATCTACGTTGGAATATCCGAAGCTAGCAGAGCCTGAACCGCCATCTTTGTCGTTTTAACACCTTTTCAGGCGAACAGGAAGGAATAGTTTTCGCAACTCCGTGGGATCTTGGCAACGCGGTAACAATGACTAGCAAGCCAGAACTCAATCAGCGAAAATTAATATTCGTTCTCGGGAAATTCCGGGAATATTTCGCGCAGCTGGAAATTCCGGAAACACTTAGTTCCGAGGCTCGCCGACCTCGCAAGTTTCCCTTCAGCAATTATTCGAGACGTGCTTCGTTAATTTTCTATCACCGCGAGCCCTCGTTACCGCTCGTTCTCAAACAAGACAACACCGTCAACAACTGGTCAACTCGATCAATCCATCGGGGTGGTGCTATGCAAAATTGATACGATCCATTTCCAAACGGCGGTCAACCTTCATCGATCATCGGCGAATTTCTATGATACACAGCCTGCCAATTACAAGAACGAGTTATCTTCGATGGAACACGAGCCGGCCAGATGCGCCATGTCCACCGTTTCCATGAATATCCCCGCCATCTCGTCCCGTGATAGAATCCGATCTAATCTATCGAATCGCGGCCGACAACCGCGCAGGATAAAATCAGATAATGCGCATTGTGTAACAGAATAAGCTTCGGATTCCCGTTAATATCCGCTCCGATTCCCTCGTTATGCGTCGCTCGGTTACCACGGTTTCACTTGGTAGAGACGTTTAAGCCCGAGCCACGTCGTTGCATCCGATGGATCGCGGCCGAATAATCGGCAATGTAAATGCACGCGACTGGTGAAACTTTCGATCGGGTTGAATCGTTTGTCGCGTTAGAATGCGACGGAATGATGAGTGTCATTGAATAGAGAAATACCGTGCCGTGGACGAGTTTAAAGCAGAGAACGAATGGATTAGTTTCCGTTCGTTTCCGGTGCAACTAATACGGGTTAAATTAAATGAAATTCGTTGGGGTAGGTTGAGGTAGGAAATTTACCACGGGTTGAGAAGAGTATGATTATGGTTCCATGTGATTTCTGGAATTTTTGCAGTTCTTTGGGAGAAGGGAGAGACGAGGGTAAGGGGGATATTGATTGGCAGAGACACGGTGATTGCGAGTAATTGTAATAAGTGGCGCGATTATTCTTGATCCCTGTATTTTTTAATATTAAAAACTAACCAGGATAATTCTACGTATTTATATATACGTAGATTCTATAATTGGAAGCAAATTTATAAATTATTAACAATATTGTTAATAATAGATTACCAAGAGCACGAATATGTACAGAAAAATAATTATCAATGGAATCAGGAAAGATAGGAAATTTTCGCCCATTTTTGATACATCGCCGACTATATAATGGCCGTGCACGAGACGTTCGAGTCATTTGTCGATTTAACTTTGGAAGTGACAGATTTAAATTTTCTTACTGCACAGAAGGGAGTGTCCAAAGTCTTCCAAAGTGTTCCAAAGTGTTGCCAAAGAGAAATTTTTAGAAAGCGATGACAAACTAAGATTAAATTTAAGCTATTTCGAATCTATTACAAATTTTTGCAATACCTTGTAAGTTTTGCACAATTTCTATAACAGATAACTATATCGAAACTTAAATTGAGACAAATTAAACCAATCGTAAGTTCAACGTTCATTTTCACATCGTGTAACATTACCATCTATGTAACCCGACTATTAAAAGTTGGAAACTGCCTTAATGTCGATTCCAGTTATCGAAACACGTTCAGAGAACTGTTATTTTCTAGAACAGTTATAAAGGAACCCTGCGAAGATATCGACTTTTGTTACGCTTCCAATAGCTTTTGAAATATTAGTTCTATCTTGATCCTCTAGCAGGAACGATTCCACTACATATACACACACGTGTATTACACATCGCGTGTCTCAAGACACGTTACAAGGATGATCTAATATAATTAAAAAATTGGAGAAATTTTTACACGAGTAGAAAGGACCTTCGTCGTAACTGTTTCGGAAGGATCCTAGATGTAACAGTTATTAACAGCAATTTCTGCAACCGTCTAGCGATCCCTGAAATTCACCGAGTCATACTACGTACGATGGAATCACGCGAGCGAACGAGAGTGAAAGCCGAGTTGATTGAATCGTTCGTCTTCGGATGGTCTGCGCTTTAGTTACAAGCTGCAATCTCGTGCAAGATTTAATCGCGTGGAGACCAACAAAACGAGAAGATAAGGCGCGTCGCGTACGCGGCAATCTGGACGAGTAGCCGAGCAACTCCTGATCGTTCCTCCACATCCGGTTTCGTTCCGTCCTACGTGTTTCATACCCCTGATACTCGGAATCCGAGCGTAGCATGCACGTGCAGCTGAATCCGAAGATATTTAACTCCGGCGAGCCACAGCGTCTCGATCCAGACACAGAGGATCGAACAAACGCATAGCAAATACGATTAATTAAATCAGACACGATTACACGCATCGATGCACGAGTATCGCGATAAGCCGACATCTGGTATGATAAACCTGGTTTACACTTTGCAATGACGTTCGTTTGGAATAAAGAAAATTGGAAATGAACGTCATTTGAGATTTCCAATTCTCAATAGAAGGAAGAAATTGAAGTTCACGTATGAGAGGAATCTTTATTTTCGATGGAGTCACCCTGTATCGGGATCTATTTTGCTTTGAGGAAAATTGATAAGCTGAATGGTAGCTCGAAGTTAGGCTGAACCTTGCTAAGTATGGGAACCTTGCTGACGGGTTCAAAAGGCGACACTTTTCCACGGGTCACCATGCTGTATGCACCACAGAGAGCCCCCTTTTATTTTGTACCACCAAGAAATTTAAAGTAGCATTATTATCATTTACCCTTTTACCACACCTAAACCGAT
Source organism: Eufriesea mexicana (assembly GCF_001483705.2). Classification (NCBI taxonomy): domain Eukaryota; kingdom Metazoa; phylum Arthropoda; class Insecta; order Hymenoptera; family Apidae; genus Eufriesea; species Eufriesea mexicana. The sequence continues at coordinate 387,191 of NW_016911749.1, read as the reverse complement.
TTTGAATTCGGATTGCAATTTCTAATTTCGAAATTACGGAGAAGGTAATTAACACTCGAAGGGCGACGTCTGTGCATTTGTACAGAATTCACGCGATGTTCCACTTTAACTAGAAAAATATTTCAAAGTCCATCTACCCTATGCCACATAAAAGTATCGTGATGTGGCAAATGAAATATATTCGAAAAATATACTAGGGTCAACGCTAGAACTATCGAGCCCAGTCAAGATAACAGACATCTTATCTTCTCCTTTTACAATGAACAAAAATACACGCGTTCCTTTGAAAAATTTACCATCGACTTTTACCAAAATAAAAGCACGATTGCACATACCTGCGTGTTTATTTGTATTCCAGGTCGATGATTCGGATATTAAATAATTCCTCGGAAAGTTACGGAATATCGCCGGGAGGTCTGGATAATGGAACTGATTTGCAAACTTTATCGATGCTTTATGCCATTGTCCTGGCAATAGGGAGCATCAATCTCGCGACACTTTGCATAAGCGTACACGTCCTCGAGGATCGACATGTGTGCGTCGGACGTACGCGTGGAGGAAAGAACCCGAGGGAACCGGGAAACAGGCTACCATACGGTATAAACCGGGACAGACATAACCTCGATAAAGCGGACCTTTAACCTGACAGTCGTTGGAGCAGATAAGGCAACAGGAACGGAACGAAATGCCGGGACAATAAGAAAAGCGAGGAACACGGAGAGCGGAAAGAGAAACGCTCGTGGGATCGGGGAAAGAATAAAGCTCTCGACGCGTTTCGCTATCCGGTTTCTTTGCATCCGAGGATGACCGTTCGGATTTACGTATTTATTCGGAATAAATCGATAGCAACGTGGATTGATAAATATCTGGAACACGCGGTGGCCAAGAGAACACGTGTATGGAAAAAGTTATGCTCCGAACTCGTGAATATTTCAAAGACATTTCGACTTGTTGCGTCCACTGAACCGCGGATCGAAAGCCTTTCTTGGCATAGATTCTACTCGAAAGAAGAGTCTCGCGGCGAATTTCAGACTCGGGACTTAAAAACCGTAAACTGAGGATTTAATTGGCAATTTAACTTCGATGCTTCTTCCCGTCTGCGTTCCTCGGGTGCACGCTGAAGACACTTGACTGAGTAATGTTCCGCTGTATACATGCAAAGTCACTGTCAGTGAAACAGCGAAACTTTCTTCAAACACACCACGCGAAGGCACCACGCGAATTTCTTCGGTAATTTACACCGTAGACAAACACTAACGTGCATTTACCTTGAATCACGACAACTTTCTTCCATACAGTCGCCATATACCCGTCGCGTTAATACCTTCTTCGCGTTACAGCTAAGAGCTCTACGTGCTTCCGCTGGAACAGAGTTTCTCAACGGGGACCATATGGTGACCTAACGCGTGAGTGTTCAATTTTTCATCACGCGAAAGTGTGCATACCGAGTATTCATGAATTGTAAATATCTCAATATCCGGAAGAAATTTCCGGGAAATTAAAATCCAGCATTACGAGTGAGAATACAACGCGATTATCGCTTGAGAAACATACGCGGAAGATCGGGACACGGATAAACCGGGTAACAGAAAATTCGCGAAATTTTCAGACTTCTATCGTTACTCTTTTCTTCATGACACGTTGTATATAATACGCAGCCAGTGACCGGCGCTTGTCTGGTCTTTGAAAATTTAAACGTAATAAATGCAGAACATTTTTCCTTTCTTCTTCATCGTGTTGTTTAATAATTCATTACGTCCCAAGAATAATGGAAATTTTATCGTGGCCTGAGCGTACCATGTAAAAAGTGCACGGTAGTCAACGTGTTAACGTCGATTAAAGTACATAAATTTGGAAAATGAAAAATGTTGCAGAAAATATTGAAGTACGAGTAATTTAAGTAAATGTGCACCACATGCACCGAACCTCGTACCTACAACGATAATTACACAAATATGCGGGTAGATTTTTCATAAATCCAGACCTCGATACGACCTCTTCTACGAAGGAGACGAGAGAAGGGACCGTAAATCGGAAAAGGTTAAACGAAGCAAAAATTACACCTTACCTGCACCCAGAGCTGGTGTTCGACAAACCAACATGGAGAACAGAAACGAAGCTTCCACTATGCCTCGTTCACTACCACCTCGTCCTCGTCCTAGACGTAAACCATTCGCAGGAGGCGCGTAGAACCGGAAGTAAGCGTCTGCTAGTCGGGTGAACAGCACTCGAGCAATCCAACGGACTGGCGTAGATTCCGTAGCGTTTCTCATTTTTTCCCCCAACGACCGATGCGCCGCGTGTCTCCCTTTATTTCCATAGACGTCGCCGACATTCACGGGTCGCGTTCACCGCGCGCCGATTCAGCCCGCCTTCAGAAAACTCGACGCAACGCTCGACGCGCGTCGCGTGAAATACGCGGCGAACGATGGCAGAGGGTTGGGGGATAAACGAGAGATTAGGGCATCGGAGAGACGACAGAGGATGGAAGGTTCGCGGGACAAAACCGACGGGAAGATTCGCTTTGGGAACTGCGGATCTGGCCTGCGGAACTCGCGGACCAAGGAGCTCAGCCCTTTAACGAAAACGCGGCAAATGGAGGCGTCGTTCTCGACCCGTGGATGGCGTCGACCAAAAGTGGTGTTCAGGAAGGGTACCGTCTGAGTGGGACACAATAAACAACCGCTCGAAGCCATCGCGGGGCTTGTTGGTGAAGGCAGACGGAATATCTGGGTGTGTGAAGACGCAGAAAGAAACGAGTGGTAATCGACGAGCAAAGAGCATCCGGGATGAAAGTTCCGCGATGCTTTTAATCATCGCACCCCGACCCATCGCTTGCTGCTTCTTCTTCGCAGCGGAAGAGGCGCAAGTGCGCTTTCCTTTTTTAAAGCAGATAAACGTGGCCAAGTTTTCGTTTTATGACAATTGTGTTCGAAGCGTCGTCTCGTATTCGAAATGGAACAGACCAGACAGTGAATTTCTCAGACCTCGCGAAGACATTTACACCGAGTGCCCGAAAATTCATCTATTTAAATAAGTAAGAAGATAATACAATATAATCTGTGTGTAGCTTTTATAAATTCAAATTTTTACAAGACATGCGGAAAATTAGGAAAAATATTGAGATATCCTGTACTATATAATATACTAACACCTTCACTACTAACTTAATTTTCATATATTTTTCGCTTACGTTAATGATGGATTAGGTAGATACATCGAATCTAGATACTTTGAACTTGGTAACGAGATATCGAGCCAAGAAGGCTTAAACGTGAAGATCAGTGACGTTCTCCAGGGACCGCCATATTGGCGAACGTGTTAATTGACTCGTATATTGAACGTGTTAAATATGAAGATAATCGTAAACTATAACAACTATGGCACATCGCTATCACCTCATCGGAAAGTACAATATTAAGATAATAAATCCCCCACCCCCTCTTCAATCTTAAAATAAAATTGCTATCAAAATGGAGTCATTCAAAGTGCAAAAATTAAGGTCTAAAATTAAGGAATTTGTCTTCACAGGACTCCTAAACAGCCCTCTTTCATACGAACGGGATTCAACGCTCGCCATCATCCCCCAAGATGATTTCATACCCCTCTTCCATCCGTGATAATTGACTCGTATATTGAACGCGTTAAATATGAAGATGATCGCGAACTATAACAACTATGACACATCGCTATCACCTCGTCGGAAAGTAAAATATTAAGATATTAAATCCTCCACCCCCTCTTCTATCTTAAAATAAAATTGCTATGAAAATGGAGTCATTCAAAGTGCAAAAATTAAGGTCTAAAATTAAGGAATTTGTCTTCACAGGACTCCTAAACAGCCCTCTTTCATACGAACGGGATTCAACGCTCGCCATCATCCCCCAAGATGATTTCATACCCCTCTTCCATCCGTGATAATTGACTCGTATATTGAACGTGTTAAATATGAAGATGATCGCGAACTGTAACAACTATGACACATCGCTATCACCTCGTCGGAAAGTAAAATATTAAGATATTAAATCCCCCACCCCCTCTTCTATCTTAAAATAAAATTGCTATCAAAATGGAGTCGTTCAAAGTGCAAAAATTAAGGTCTAAAATTAAGGAATTTGTCTTCACAGGGCTCCTAAACAGCCCTCTTTCATACGAACGCGATTCAACGTTCGTCATCATCCCCCAGACGCTGAAGATTCGTCGAATCGGTTTAAACGGGTTGCTGAAGATTCGGAAAGTTGAAGTTTAATCAGTGACCCCGTGAAAACGGTTAGCTGATGGGGTTGGCAATTTCGTTCGGTGAACGTTGCTCCCAAAAAGGAAGTTTAATCGCCACGCGTAATTAGGGAATTAACAAGGCAGAAAATAGCTTGGGCGAGTTTACAGCTGTACATGTACGCGTTACGAAGCTGGAAAGCTGCGCGACAGCTGATGTTTTATGGAGATAAATGAAATTCAAATTTATGCCGTAAATATACGAACGTTCGCTCGGGACACCGTGAATTCAGGCAAGGATTAAGCACCATTCTACTTTTATTTGCGTCGCTTTGCAACGGTCCTACCTGCCTCCAATTTTACGAATTTACGAACACCTCGTCCCCCTTTCTTCCCCCGCCACTATAGGCTGATTCATAAATAGACGATCGCGATTCACAGAATAAATATGCGAATCGAAACAGGCAGCGTTCGAAAGGACCCCTTGTTTGCCCCGATGCTCCGCAAACTTGCCCTCGCTCGCGTTTCGTCATCGAAAATATTGCAATTTTTTCGCAAACACCGTGTCCCGGTAACTAAAAGTCATTCCATTTGTCTTATTTTTGCAGCAGTATGCCGATCGTGCAAATCTTGCTTACGCGAATACGACGAAAATCGAGCGTGACGCGTATGAAAAAATTTAAAGGAAAAGTTTGAAATCGACGAGGAATTAGAAAATTTGGCAAGCGATATACCTAAATTTGAAAACCAACGTGACAGTGACGAACGAACACGGATAGAAATAATTCCGAATATGATATATCCAACGATAATGATATTTTATCTATGTCCGACAGAAATGAAATTATAACTAAATGGGGAGCTAAAAATGCATTGGAAATCGCATCGCAATGGAAGAGATACTGCAAATGTCCACGTCAAACTGAAACCACAACTTGACAAGATCTAAATTTGTAATGCTTTGCTTCTTTTATGATACACGTACGTATTCTTTCCCACAGGAAACATGTATATTTAAAATCCGTTTAATTTCTTATTGATTCGCCATAGCACTCAAAATCTCCCTCTTTCGGACCGATTATCAAACCGAATTTATCCCTCGATTAACCTACCACGCCTAAAATGATCATTCTCAAGCATCTGATTAGAAATTTCGCGTTTAACACTAGATTTACGGAACCCGTCAATTTGACGGAAGAGTTGCTCCAATTATACGATGGTAACAAATTTAGTTAACTTATATTAAGACTGTTAATATAGCATATAATTGTTTTTAAATGAAACTAATCGTTAACAAAAAAGGGCATGTGGTTTCCATTACCTGTCAATTTGACAGGTGTCCTTAGAAACAGGTATACAGATAGCGTCCGCAAACCTAGTGTTAATATTATCGCTTTGGTCACTTGAATTTGCCATTTTTCTTCTGATATAATTTTAAGGATTGACAGTGGCGGTAATTTACTAATAAATTATAACTGTGCACGAGTGACGATTAAAGACACAAATTTTCTTTTTACAAGAATCTAAATCGACCCTTAATTTAATACAGCGTTCAACTTCACGACTCAACAACGACACAGTTTGCAACAACTAATCGTCTACAACTAAAACTGTCCTCCGACCACTTTTATATCCTTCTTTATATCTTTCCCACCATGCACACGTTTTTCGATAGCTCCCTTAACATGACCATATTTGGTATTACCCAGGGTTTTTCCCAATCGACCTAGGCTTTGCTCCTTCGTAAAGCTACCTGCACATGGTGGAAAATTCGAAATACTATACAATTATAACAAATTTTTCGCTATATTCTACCCCTAGGTCCTTCACCATTTTCCCACCCACCGTATATTCGACCGATATTAATTCCGACAATCAACATTTCGCTGCATGTATTTTCATTTCTATCGCAATATCACGTTTATTCGTTCCCTAGCATTACTCTTGTTCCCGATGAATAAACGCCGTAGTACTCGCTTAATCTTCCGTCATGTAAAAGTCATAGCAGGCACTAGGTTGGCTCGCGCAGCGTTCTCCGCTCATTTTATCGCGCGTACTCGCGATAAAAAGGCCGAAGCAATTGTTGCGCATTCACCGACCACCCCCTGTATTATTTCCCACCCGGCGTTCAACGGCGACCAATCTTTCCTCCACTTTTCCCTAACCGTTGTTTACGCGTGAAAATAAGTGTACAATGGCGACGACGTCACGGGTCGTTGAAAAGGTTATAAAACGCGGAACCAATTTTTCCACGGCAGTTAGCAACATTGTTTGGCGAACAATCCGGGCTACAGGCTGAATTAATCCGCGAACAAAGGGCAAACGAATTCGACATACGTCCCGAGCAAATTTCTCGTCACGAATCGGCACTCTCTCGCTTTTTTAACGAGAGCCCCGCGGTAAAAAGTGAGCATTACGCGGACACGAGCGCGAGGGAAACACCGTGTCAATGGATTAATTCGACCGATCGAAACCGGCACAGACGCTCCAACTTAGACGCAGAACGATCTCTCTCGTTTCCCATCGCTCCCCCGCCGATTTTTACGGACTTTTAGCGGAATTGCTCGGCACGAGGCATTAAAAGTCTATCACGAGACGCCTTTATCGCGGGGTTCGATCGTCGGAAAAAACTTTAACAGTTTCCCGGACTTTAAAATATCTGCAAAGCTTTCCACGTTCCCAAGGATTTCTTAAATGTCTGTTCCGCTCCGAATTCGCTGCAAGTGAGTACCGAATCGTTCTCTATCGTATTTAAGCTTTTCGATAATACCCGTGGATATTTTGGCGGCAAAATCGAATGAGCGAATCCGTTATCAAATTATTTTCTATGATATTATAGACAAAGAGATTAGACTTAATTCATTCTTCGATAATCGAATTAAATAACTACGGATATAAATTTTGTCCCGATACTCCAATTTCTTGATTCAATGAAAATTAGGACATTCGAGTTCTTGAATTTTGATACGCCGGTTGATTGGATTTATCATTGTCGGAATTATTCTAAAACTAGCGTTGATCGGAACACATAAACACGGATTTTTCATATTCAAAGATGCTCTAATGAAAAGGGAACGTCACGAGAAAGGGACGAAATCTTCCAGCGTACTGTATAATGGAAACGTCAGGTTCCATTCGTGACACCGTGTGCAGTGACATAGTTCATCGTCTCCCGTGACCCCCAAACGTGGCATTAACTTTTCCCAGTACAGTGTGTCGGTCCCACGATTAACGGTACCAGTAACGGCCCCACGAAACAATTTAGACATTGTGGTCATCTTGCTCGAATATCATTATCATTCTTCGATCTGTCGTCGATAGCCATCAGTGGACATGATTAAAATTCTCACCAAGTTTCAAAATTCTCCACCAAATTTCACACCCCTTTGTCAGAAAATTCTGTACGCCCCTGTCTATCGCGCGATTCCACCGATTAACTCTAATCTCGACGCAGAACTCATAAAGGTGATAAGATTCTCGACCAAATTTCACACCCCTTTGTCAGAAAATTCTATACGCCCCTGTCTATCGCGCGGTTCGACCAAATAACCCTAATCTCGATGCAAAATCGAAAAAGGTGATAAACCTGCATCCACTTTACATTCAGAGATCATGCTCCTCGCTCGAAGCTCGTTCGAAATTATAAAGCGGTGGAAAGAAAGTTGGACGCGAAAAATGTTCAAACGCGATACGTCACGCGCGGAAAAGTATCTGCGCTCACAAAGGGAAATTCGTCTGCTTGGCGTATACAATTTTTTACGTTTTAATTAATACGAGCATCAAAGCGACGCGCAGGGTAGCGAGTTCGAAGCACCTGGCTGAGAAAGAAAGAAATGGGAATGTTCAAACGGGACGGCTCCACGAAACTTTTAACGAGCGATGATTCCAAATCCGGGGAAATGATTATGAAAACACGTGAAAACCTGCAACGAGGTTTCTCCACTCGGGATTTTGACAGATACCGCGAGCTCAAAGAGCCTGTAAAACCGGTAATCTTTGCTGGTGATATCGGATTCGAATCGCGAAATGCTGCTCGATGATACACCATCGCGTAATCAACTTGACCAGTGAAGAAATTAATTAATTTCCTCATATATTTCGAAACGAGAAGTTTCGGTATTTATCTGTATATTTGAGACATGTGTGAGAGGAGTCTTTATTTGGATGGCGTCACACTGCATCGGGAACTATGTTTGCTTCGAGCAACCATCTAGCTTATCAATTGATAAGGTTTGGTTGAGTAACGCAATAGGTCGTCATAGGACTTATGAGAACCTGGCTGAAGAGTTCCAGGGGATAATTTTTGACAATCCATCGTCTGCATCATGCATCTTAGAAGACTCGAGCCTCCGTGCATTTGTACCGCAAGGAAATATAAAATATACTCAAACTTAAAAGTTCGACTTAAAAATCCAATCCTTTACTACACTTGATTGAATAAAGATGATGAAAAATCGGGAAAAAATAGAAAAGATAGTACGTTTCGAGGGTAGAGGGGTTTGGACATGGATGAAAAATTTGCTGTATACTAATTATTATTCCTAAATATTTTCATCGAACGACGTGATCAGACAGATACGGTAATTGACAACAAGAGTATACTCTGATTGTGAGGTAGAATTTTTGTAAACGTTACACGAGATATTACTCAAGTACCAATATTATCGTTACCCATGAAATTCATCAACAAATACCACCGATAATAAAATATCTCTTGGTTTGTAATTTATCTGGACTTTATCTATACGCAGAAGATAGCACGTACTAAACTATCCACGTCGATATTCGGTCTGACTGTTGCGTAAACCGATAATGCTATCGAAATTTCTTTTCGAAACGAATCTACAAGCTCCAACAAATGCAGAAGTTTGGATTAATCTTCCAACAATAACCAACAAACATATTACCTCCACGAAGTTAGCAGATGGATCAAAATGAGCCACTATCATCTGCTCGTAGATTAATCCAATAACGAGCCTCATTTCTTCCTTCGTGCTCTCCAGGGATCTTCCTACGTTATTAATAGCCGTGCAATTTCTCCGACACAAACGGTCAGGAGATAGCAACGAAAGGAGATGCGATTGCCCAATCTATCATCCGACACAGGTCACCGGTGAGCGCGATAACGAGTCTTGTTTACTCGCGAAAACATCTTCGACCACGACTATCGGCATAGTTATCGCCGACACTAATCAAGGAGAACGGAAAATTTACTCGCCGTCTTCGAGGAATGCCCTACTCGCGCAAGGCAGGTGGCAACAGCGAGCCCGTGGACGGCCCTGCTCCGCGAAATCGCCATCGATCAAATGGCTCGAGAGCGAGTTTGTCACCTCTGGATCGAGGAGCAATTAATTCTGCGAACGACTTCGTGCTTCGGACAGCGAAGCACCGGTAAGTAAACCGGCTGTCAAATCCGATTTCTGACGCGATCGAGCACCCAAACTCGCGCGGGTCCTCGAGATTTCTGCTTGCCAAGATCCCATTCCAAACGATAGGAACTGTTCCGCGTTAGCATAACGGAATCGGTGGAACGCGTGGGCTAATTAACTTTTGTTGGATCGAAAGAAAAAACCGGTATTAAGATCCTTGACCGCGAAGCAGTCCCGTTTCGCTATTAGCGCAGTCATTATCGGAATATTATGTTCGGGTAACATTTCACTCGGATTTAAAAATAGACCGTAATTGTGGGTTTTGAGAATTTTTTCTTAGCCTTCGAGCTGTAAATTTAATTTCATTAAAGATCATTATGGAATTGGTACGGTAATGGTGTTATCGTATCTACTCCACGGATTCGATTTTCTACATTAACGTATAAAATTTCCGGGTGTACTTTGCACTTAGAAATTAACAGAAGCTTCGTTTAATACGTTACTACGGAAGAAATATTCGAAATAATTTGCATTAGCCGTAACACGAGTTTCCATATCGCTTAATAATAATATTTAATTTGTACGTTATTTAACCCGACTGAAAGTAAAGGTAATATTACGTTGATCAAGAAATAAAATAAAAAAAAATTTTATTGAGATATACCATCGTTGAAACCTTTCATCGTTTCAAGGATGATCGTATAATTTTAATTACAATTGCTTCGTACTGAGAAACGAAAATCAGGTAACTATTGGCTAATTTAATAATACACAGATTAACGCGCTGAAAGTTCGATAAGGATGTTACCAGATTACCGATCGAATTGTCTGTTTACGCACTCCTCCACAGAGGTCGCGTTGGCAGATAGTTTGGTCCAATCGCGTGAGAGCACGTTCCGCGTTCGAATGAATCATCGATGCGATACCTTCCCGTTCGACGATGGAGATCCACGTTGTACCGTGTCGACACTATTGCCAACTACACGGGTGTAGTTCGGTCACGAAAACACGACTTTCAATCAGTCGAGTTTACGAGCCACGATTAGTCTCGTTCAAAGTTTCCAATCCCTCTATGTAAATATACGAACGAAAATCTAGGAATAATCGAGTGGTAAGAGGGCAGGTCGGTCGACCTGTGAAACTTTTCGCTAGAAGACGCTACACTCGAAGCACGTCGCGTGGAATGTCTTCGACTTACGAGTGTTCCAATTTGATGCTATTCGGAACGCTTGTGCTACGTGACACGAGACTCTGCGTGATATCTATCGAAGAATAGAGTAACCACGACTCTAGTTAATTATTTTCGCGTAGCATTTGCGATGCGAAATCGTATTAATGTATTAAAATTTAATGGAAGACTCTCATTGAATCGTAATGCAGGATCGGGAAAACTGCTTGTTGAATATCGGTACTCGTTGAATAGCTTTAAGGCGATTATTTACGAACGCGACAATTTTTTTTGAAAAAATGTAACAGGTCAACGTCTACGTCTGTTTCTACAAATAAGTCATTTAATACGATGACTATGATTTTATTCGTCGGTAGCAAGGAATATTCTGACATAATATCGTAACGTTAAGAAAGTTGGGATATTATACGTGATGATAAATATCGGAGCAAAAACGAAAACCTTGATGGGAACATGATTACTTCCAGACAGTTTGTCAAGTTTAGTATCGCGGAAAAAAAAAATCTATTACGGCAGCATGAACCTTTCTTGCACGACTTAATGTTCTAGAAGAAATAAGGAATGATGCTTACGCGAAGCCTGTTACACCGGAATCATTTTCTCCTAAACGACGTCAAGGAATATCTTTTCGAATATATATATTTCACTACCACGATTTATTACACAACACGATATACGTCTATTATACAGTTAGTTTCTTATATTCTCGTAGTTGCGTTTACTTGCCATATTTGACTCCGTTTGGTTCATATAATAGAGACGCGTTTAATTTACGATGAACTAACCTAACAAAAAATGTCGCCGCGCGGCGCGGTGTTATGAATGCTAACGGTTCTTCCTACTGCGCGACAAGTCCTTCACCGTTGACACCATCGCGTCTCGCATCGTAATACACAAACCTAACACTCGAATCTATGATGTCAGTTCCCCGAATCTATTTGCGAAACTAGAAACTATGTCCTTAAACGCGTGTTTGTTTATCGACTGAAAGAGCTCTTTGACCGACGAGCAACGTGTAGAAAAAGAAAGAGTATCGGAGCACAACATGTCCGCCACGCAATACATTTCCCGTTTCGCGACACGTGTACTACTAACGTCGCACTAACCTCTCGATAAGAAAGACGATAAATCAACATAAAATATCACGTTCTACCACGCATAGAACGCATGAAAGATATCCTTTGTATTACAAGTATAGTTGGTAAAGTATCACTGACCTTGAATCGAACTTGGTGCCGTCTTGCAATGTGCCGGTGTAGTGCATCGTCAGCTGGTCACCGATCTTCGACTTGGCATCGCATACCTCCGGCACGTAGAGCTTTTCGACTTTCAGTCCCGATTGATTTTGATCAGCATTAGCAAGAACAAGAACGACGGTGAAGATGAGAAGCACCGTACGGCACATCGCGAGCACGACACCCGCGTTGTTATTTACGAAATGGGCAGCCATGTTTCAGTTCGTTCGTTGGCGAATGCTCGTGAGCAACTGAGTCGGTGTAGCGCTCTACTCCGCCGAGCTACCTTCGTTTCCCCCTCCCTCTACCCGTTAGCTGCGCTGTACTTCGTTCCGAGATCAGACAAACGCGTTGGAAAAGGACGAGAGCGCCGTGCCGCCACATTGCGCCGTCTCATTGGCCCCACGAAATATGTAGGTCTCTGCCTCGGCCTCTTTTCCTCCTTCCTTTCTTTCTCTCGCTCCTCTTTCGCTCCTTTTCTCTCTTCTTTTCCCTCTTCGCTCGCGTTCCAGTCCTTGCCTGTCCTTTTTTCTCTACCGTTTCGTTTTCTCCCGTTTCAGCCGAAGGCTTCGGTCTCGAGTTTCCCTTCTCTCTCATCCACGCAGTTCTTGGCTCTTCCTTGTTCCTTCCTCGTCGCGGCGTCTCTACACGGTTCGGTTCTCCAGCGTCGACCTTCCTTTCCCAGCACGCGTGCCGGTCGTGGCATCACCGACAGACCAAACCTACTCCAGCTCTCTCTTTCTTCCAACCTAGCCCACGCGAGTCCTTTCTACCAACATTTCGCGCCTCTTTCTTCTGTCTTGCGGTACCATCCAGACGCCTTTCGACTCTCTCGCGATGAACCTTGCCGCCTCGTGGCATCTTCGTGCGCACCCTCTATCCAGGTCACTTTGTAATTTGGCCTTCGGGCTGAGTTTCTTAGTCCTGCACGGCAAGTGTTGGTACAGAGGCATCGTTTGTGCAGCCACTTTACGCTACACAGCGATTAGGGTTCCTTGCCTAGCATAGGTGGGATCTTGTTGCATGATCACGTTGATCAAATGATTTTCAATGATTTATTTCCTCGCAGCATTGTTCGTTGTATCGGGTAGGGCAGATTGGTGAATTTAAAGAAGGATTCTATTAAGACTTGCTCCGAAATTTACAACTGACGTATAAATACAATTTTTTAATCTTATCTTCATTATTATAGAGTGAGATTAAAATTTAATGAAACCTGCTACAAAATATTTTGCGCGATAAGGAGCAGTAAAAGAAAACTTAGGCGTGTGAGAAATATTTGTTTATTGCACGATATTTGTAATTGGCCGTCCTCTGCTTTCAGAAATTTGAAAAACTGTAAATTTCGTGAGTTAATAGGTACAGGGTATTGTGTCACACGTTAGTGGAACAAGAGAGAGGAACGGTAATTCGACGAGCGTTATTTGAAACCACGAAATCATCCAAGAACCTACTTTTATTACTTGACATCTGAACTCCTCGTTGCACACGAGGTAGGACGATTATGGTATTACCACATAATACTGGTATTATTCAAAGCAGTATCACATTATATGGTACTACAGAGGATTACGTCGGTCGATCGATTTTAAACAGCGAAATTGCTGTAGCCCTGGAATGGCGTTCTGTAAATTATTGGGTGACAAAGTATGGATAAGAAAATTACACGATGACACAAATCAGTAACGTCGAGATGGCATTATTATTTCAAACGAACCTATTTTTCATAATACCATCACAATTTTTCCTCTTAAAACTACTAGCGCCTCTACAAATAACATCTGTGGAACCAACATGAAACAGACAACATCGACGTTTACAAAAGTGCGTTTGTCGTATCAAAAGACAAAGAAGCAGATGCAGTCGGAGCAATGAGACTATAGCAAGTAACGATAGATATTTACAAATACGCAAAACTAAAAAACAATTTGACAAAAAGTTAACGAAGACATAAACGAATTGCGACGAGATACAACGGGATCGTGCCAAAAAGATAATAAACCATCCTTCATTCTGTTCGGCGAAAGTACTACCTGGAATATCTTTGCCCTCGAATCCACCCTCTCCGTATTTCCAACAGAAGTTTCAAACATCATCGCGCAACTTTTACCTAAGAAGTCAAAGAAAAACAAATTGCGTTGACGTTTGTCTCCGTTAACAATTCTGCCAGTTTCCCGGTCGACGTCGTAATTAATTTCCCTTTACTTGTCCACTCGTTCCTCCACTTTCCACCCCTTCTCGCTCCGCGCCCTATTTACCCATTTGCTCGTAGCCTCGCGCAGCATCTTTTCGACCCTTCTTCCCTCTAATCCCTTTTTTACAAAGTTTCTTTCACTTTGTCGGCGATATCTTCGCTCTTTCGGATTACTCCGGCGTTGTTCCTCTTTTTCGGCTGCTCCGTTGCTCTTTCGCCCCTTTTTTTTCCCCATTCAACGGATATCGTTCTGATGCATCTAGCCCTTTTCGCCTATGTACAGGCTCCTCTCTGCTGTTCCGTGTCCGCGCGTCCGCTTCCACCCCTTTCTCTTTCACGCTGCTCGTCGCCCTACTTTCTTCGCTTGCCAGCCGTGTCACAGCCGCAGCCAAGCGGATTCGAGCGTCGCGATACGTCTCTTCTTGCACGGAGCCGCGTGCACCAAAGCTGCCAGCAACGTTCTCCAAAGTTACACGCGTATCTCGCGACTAACGAACGCTCCGCTGCGTCCCGGCGCTCGCCAGCAACGAATTCACCCTACCGATTAATGGGGTTTGCGAATTTTACGCGAAAATTAGGCGCACGAGGATCACTCGGTGAACACTCGACTTGGTTTTTCGAATTTCACGGCACGACGACGGGATCTTTTCGAGTTTCACTCGAGTCTCGAATCGCTGCTGTTTGACACTCGTTGTCGAGTGCGTTCTTCAAGATGTGCGTCGAAATAGTAGACATTAAGGATGGAGACGCGATTAACATTTTGGACAGAAGCGAATATACGAAAAATGAAACTGTGACTGCGAATTCGACGTAGCTTATCGTTTAGAATTGTGTAGAAAGACGAAATCTATCGCTATGTCTGAGAGGATCTGTTTCGTTGAATTATGACTTCATACGTTTGCAAAATTAAGTAAAAATATTATACAAATATTTGAACGCTCGTAGGTTTACCTTAATTATGAAGTACAATTTTGAATAATACTCGAGAAGAATGTCCTCGCATGACTAGAGTACATTTCACCGCGATTGCAAATGACGCGAAACATTTGCCCATTCCTATCATATTTTGTTGGAAAAGCAAACGTGACAAATTATTCCGAATTATTCCATATTCTCGCGTCGCCATGATGAATTTACATTCCATCAAATTATCAAACATAAATTTGTACAGTGTGATGATCGATGATTGTCAAGCTTTACTCTGCGTTCAACTAGACAAATCCACCATATAAATAACTTTGAATATCCTCTTAACTTAAACACAATCAAAGTTAAAAGTACCATCGCCATAAGAATCGACAGAAACATCATCAATTGAAATAAACTATGTCATCTGTAATTAACATGTCGAAGTCTATCCAGGGAAAATTAACATCACAGATATAAATAAAACTTTGTACGCCATTCGCGATATAAAAGCACCGATATGCCGCTAACCAGTGTTCAAGTTTTCCAATTATTCTGTGTAAATACGAGGAGGAACGATGACGAAGGGAATAAAAAAATCCCGGGCCCAAATATTGGATCACGGCTGCCACGAAAGCAAGCACACGCCTGTCCAGATATCCCGCGGATTCTAATCCCCGGGAAATATTATTTTTTTATTCACCGACCGACGTGTACCGATCGTTTCAAATTGCAGATCGAATCGCGCGGATTTCGTCTGATCCCGGGTTAAATTAAAACGTTCACCAGGGCCGCTTCGAGTGATCAATCCGGGCCGTCTTTCTTCTTCGCATCAACCATATCACGGTATCGCGATAGCTCGCAAAGTTTTCACAATGTCGTGGATAAACTCGTCCCAATTACAACGCTCGTAACTTCGAGCGCGCTTCTTTCCGCCCACGGAGTAATTCATCGGCGACATTCAGCGTGGCACAATGACGCCACGGCCTCAAAATAGAAAACCAGAGTTCAGCTGCTTTCCTGCCACGGAACGAGTCCCGTTCAACGAATTTCGTTTGGCTTGAAATGCGCGCAATTAAGCGGGTCAGGGCGGCGGAGTGGGCGAGATCATCCCTTCGAGGGCCACGACGATTCCAGGCACAGAAAAGAAACCGACTTGAAGTGTTTACCGAAATGAACAAACGATGCTCCTTAATTATGACCGAGTAATTTTGGAGAAGCGGAGATGTCGAGGGAGCCGAAATTCTTAGCTTCAATTCAGTAGGATTATTAAGGTCATTGGTGTCTCTGCTTTATACTTGTCCTCTTGCCGACGAGTCGCTGCGTTTCTTCCAATTTCCACTTTCGTCGCTGTTTCTTCGTGTCGAGAATTTCTCTTAACGCGTTGACTGCCATAATGGTACTGCCATAGGGGCCATAGTGGTCACCGGTGTCCGGAGATACTAATTCTATAAGTTTATATTTGTTTTATTCTTATCAATTTTTGAATATTTAAACAACGTAAATAAACAGAGGATATTGAACAGAAAATATTAATAATTCGCACAATTTTCCTTTTTTCTTCTTTGCGATATTGTTTGATAATTTATCATTATATACTAAGAATAATGGAAATTTTACCATGGCCCTCTGAGCGTACTATATAAAAGGAACGTGGCAGTCAAAGTGTTAAAGATATCTAAATTCGTATTATCCTTGATGTATAACTGTTTAAGAGAATGAAGAAGGTTGGTGAGAAATTTTGGAGTAATCGAAGCGTCGAGAAAGCATCAAAAATTCTTACCCTCGATTTACTAGGATTATTAAGGTCATTGGTGTCTCTGCTTTATATTTGTCCTCTTGACGACGAGTCGCTGAATTTCATCCAATTTCCACATCCATCGCTCTCCTTCAACGTCGGGAATATCCCGTGAAAGTATCAAATTTGTGTTATTCTTGATCAATACTTACCTAAAAGGATTAAGAATGTTCGTGAGCAATTTCGGAACAATCAAGGTGTCGAGAAGGATCAGAAATTCTTACCTCCAATTTAAAAGGATTATCGAGGTTACTGATGTCCGAGTTTCAATTTTCTTCTCTGGCTGACAAGCCAGTTAACTTCTTCCCATATTTTCCTCCATCCTTAGTTGTCAGCGACGAGTATTTTTCTTGACGAAGTGAGGATTTTCATTCTTCTTCAATCATAACTATGGAACAAAATAAAGGACATTTTAAAAATGGGTTTCTAACAAATTCTAGTCAAAGAACTTTGAAGTGTGAATAACCCCTTGCACTGCAATTTAATTATGGAAAATTCTATACAGCAGTGGTATTTAATTTTAGTTGAGCACTGTGTACCTATTCCATCCGAGACAAAATTAAATGAAAATTTGAGATCCCTGGAATTCTGTCCACGTGAAAACGCGCGAAATAAATTATGGTCACGTGATTAGTATACCTTATAGTCGTCAGATTTGATACGAAGAGCTCCTCGCGAGTTAGACTCGTCATCATAGTACAAATTGTACTGTACACGACAATATACCAAAACAACTTTTATAAAAACGCGCTAAAAAGAATTCTACCCTACGCAACGTCAATAAATCTAACAAAATTTGTGCATAATTATAAAAAAAAATTCTCTTAAAAATAATCTTACAATCCGTATGCTAGAGAATTCTGTACGAAACTAATT
Source organism: Eufriesea mexicana (assembly GCF_001483705.2). Classification (NCBI taxonomy): domain Eukaryota; kingdom Metazoa; phylum Arthropoda; class Insecta; order Hymenoptera; family Apidae; genus Eufriesea; species Eufriesea mexicana. Next base: position 369,409 of record NW_016911749.1, on the reverse strand, counting down.
TCCAAAATAAATTTCCAACTTTTGCCGCAGGCAGCCTGGCTTTTCCGCGACGAGAATGTGGCAAAAACGTAACCCGCGGACGATACCAAGCAAATTTTCCGGAATTCCACCTCTCGTGCGCCCACGAACATGACCTCTTTCGCAGGCTTTAACAAGGAGAAACGCGAGCGGTGCATGGCGGCGCTCCATCGAATGGTCCACGAGGTTGAACCGACGGAACGTCGAGGGGAACCGCGAAACGTTGAACCGTCTGCGTGGTTGTTCGTTACACGAACGGGTCACGACGGTCGGCCAGGGCTGAATTTGCGTCTGGCTCGCAGGAATCTCGGCGAGCCGTGACTTCGGCCGCGCCATTGCAACGCGTCTACATTCCGACTTCATGCATACAAATTATGTGATTTGTGGGAGAGATCCGGCCTTTTGAAAGTTTCCAAGTCCGCGGAGCAAGGAGGGCCGCGCTCCATCGTCGATCCTCCGGGAAGAGTATCGCCGTTCGATCGCGCTAAATCGAACGCCGTTGGATGGAAACGCGGACGAGAAAGTTTTTCGATCCTGGGTCCGCGTGCGGGTCGACTTAATTTCACCGTGGCCCGTTCGATAAAAAGAACGGGAAAAGGGAGCAAAAGAGAGAAAATAAATTCCACCGTCCCTCTTAACCTTCCGCGAAACTCGCCCCTTCCATCCGCGGACGCGTCGCGACGTTTTGTCGTCCGACGACGTCCGTTGTTAACGAACTTACGAACGAAAGCGACGCGAGAACCGGTGTCCGCCAAGTTCAACTCTTATTTCCACGGGATACACCGTTTCCCGGTAATAAGCTCGTCCCCGCGGACCAAAGTTACGACCCTTCTGCAAAAATATTCCCTGTACCCGAGCACCCGTAAGAAATACCGCGTAACACTTCGGGCCACGCTGCTGTTTCGAAGAAACGGTAACGCGGGAGTTTATCAGCCTGTCCTTTTCTTCTCCTCGCAAATGTGCGTATTCGCTCCCGTCTACGTGCCTCTGTCGGAGAGATAAATACGAGGAAAGCTGCGGCGAAAGTGGAGTCGTGGTACACAACTTTCATTGCCGAGCGGTTAAATCCTGCAAGTGACCTCTGGGTGAAATGGAGACGCTCTTGCGGTTATTTATATTCATACTGGGAGGAATTGCTGGACGAGAGTTTGAACGGATCTTAATCTTCGTGTTTATGTCCATTACGAGTTGATTACCCGCAATTCTAACGTTGAAGTACAACAGCGATAGCTTGAGCCGACATTGGCCTAACGGGGACCTGCACTGGCATTTGTTTTAAACTTTCCCTTTTTCAGCAGCGTTCAGAACGCGACAATTCATTGCCAGACCTAGTCACCACATCATTTTGTACAAAAATATATATATCCTTTCAGTTCAAGCCAAGTGAGTTTAGTATTCTTCCTTTTCTTTTCCCATAATTCCTAATATACGAGATTTTCATCAGAATCGTTTCACCTAACCTATTCTACCTTCTATCGATCTCATAAAGTCACTATCTTCTTGACTTCAAATACGTATATGGATAATTTTAATTTTTCGTTTATCAGAAATAGAATGTCCTATTTTCAAATACCAACGATGTAATAATAGTTTGCAATCCGAGTTTCATTCAGGATTCATTCCTGTAACTGGGACATTGTCGACTACCTACTCTGAAACACACCTCAGGATTTAATTCCATTTTCATATGTTCGCAATCAATAACGTATTTACAACTGACAGCTTGCTGTCAGGTGAAACTGTAACAACAAAGCCTATATTTTGCACACCTGAATCAAAAACGTCCAGTGCAAATTGCATCTCAGTCAATTGGCGAACTTCGATACGTATTTCCTCGACCTATGTGACGTATTGAGACAATTCAAACTTGTCATTTCCAATCGTAAACGATGTCTTTAGACATCTCGCCGCTAATGTCGACAGAGTTTCGCCATTTCCATATTCCCGTGTCACTCGTTCGTTCTAGCCTTTCCGAGGCAAGATGCCTGGCACGATACGGATGAACACCGAGAGGAGCGAGGCAAAAGTAGCAAAAGCAAGGCTTTCACAATGACGAACGTGCGAAAAGTTTGCGCAAACCGTTTGCTAGCCGACACGGCGCTTCCTCCAAGGATAATTACATCGCGAAATCAATGGAGCACCATAGAAATGCGGTAGTTCCGTCGGCTCGTGTAACGACGCTGCCAGCTAATCCCAGCCACGGCTGCTTAACGCATGGAAATTAATAATGAGACAGAATGGAAATCCTGCAGCGATAAGCCCCGGATCTACATAACTCAGCTCGCGGATTATACAGCGACGCACCGGTGCCGGTGCGAATTGAACGAACGATCGAGAAACAAACATGGAACCGGTTCATTTAATCCGGCGCGAACGCCTAACTTGAAAATTTCTGCGCCCGTTCTGACGCGGAAGCGCGACAAATTAATTGCCTACTCGCGACAGGTATGCCGTGTTGTTCCAGGTAAATTCCGCCGTTGCGCAAACCCGGGTTGTTTATTCTGAATTAAACTTAGAATTCCGGTTATAACGACACGCTGCAACGAATCGACCCAGTATGCCATGTACGATCATCTTTGGCCAGCGTAAATGCGGAGAATAAATTTTTCCATTCGAGGTTAAATTAGGATAAGTTAGAAGACGACAAGGCACGCTAAACGCTCGTCAAATTGTACTTGGAGAACCTACAGAAAATTTATCGACCAAAAAATGCTACTGTGGGGATCGGTTCCCTATGGCTTTGCGATGACGACTTGTGGTTCTCCTATGGTGCTGGCGGTTGGTACCACCTTGGTCGTTGTGCTATGATATGGAGCAGGTGGATGGATGCAAGGAAGGGATGCGTCTCGTCCTGGGCCTGCTAGTGAACTCGTCATTAAGGCTTTCTAGCAGGCCCTGTCTTAGACGAGGGGGTACTTAATTAGCGAAGGAACTTCTATTTATGCGAGGTAAGGTTGCGAAAAAGTCCTCGGACCACCTTCAAGTAGGAATCTATCTATTGGTGAGGCAATGAACTTTGGTTGGTACGCTACAATTTTTGAACCGATGTAATTACCTGGTGAATCGTCTTAACCCATTTGCATCCAAGCGCGGAATATTCCGCGAGCTACGACTGTCGCCTATCACCGAGCGCGGAATATTCCGCGAGTTACGTCTGTCGCCTATCACCGAGCGCGGAATAATCCGCGAGGTGACCCTTTTTCCATTAGCAGGTACTGAATATTCTTCATATGCCAGAGATCACGTTTGATCCCTTTTGTAAAGATCTCATCTACATCGGTTCATTATATTCTTAACAAGTTTTACTTTTGTTGTGAAAATCCTTTGAACTGCCATTATGAGTAGGCGCTGATACGCGCGCGGTGATATGGGCTTGTCGTCAGTCGCTGATGCCTGAACACGGCACCTTAAGTACAGCCATGATGCAAATGGGTTAAGCTAAATATGATCTACAGGAATGTAATAATTGAAGCAATACTACGAAGATTTTTGGAGTGCAGTTGTGGATGGACACTCAGGATGCGTTGATGAGAAGTTAAGTATTTTAAAAATTTTAGTTTTTCCAAAACGATACTATAATATCTTTTATACGGAATGGCATGAAGATTCGAATTATTTTTATTCGGAAAACAAGCGCAATTGTATTATACATTGCAACTGTATCGATGCACTCCTGTAAAATATAGCTCTACGCGCTGATAGAGTTCGTCCAACGATACAAAATTTTTCTCTACGATATTTTCCCATCTACAGCGGGAACACACTATTCATACTGAACAATCCGCTCCAGGTACTAGATTTACCCTGTGTACCCATATTTCTAGCCGAATAAAAGTATCGATTAATCTTGTCGAAACTATTGGTATATTCCCAATGATTACGTTGGAATATACACCGATTCTACTAATTGCGATATCTGTTATATAATAACTAAATCTATTTGTATATTGTGAAATGATTCGTGTGCATTCGCGTAGTGGCGAGACTATTTAGGATGAATGTCGGTACGAATGACTGATAGATGAAACGATAATCGATGCGAATGACGAGCGGATGAAGCGGATATTTAGGTTAGATTATGCGAGAAAGGCGAATGAGTTGTCAGAATTTACGTGTCAGAATATACGCGAGACTTTTGCCATGCGTTATATTAGTATGTAGGAAGTGTATGAGCAAATTAGACGAACAGAAGTACAGCAGTGTAGAAAGAGTGAATGCAATTGTCAATCGTAGTAACACTGTTTCTAATTCCACTTTGGCTCCTAATAAATATATTTTACCTAACATCTGTGGGCAACTTTCACCAATACCCATTGCCTTTCGGCGAGAGAAAGCCCTCCGTTAGATTTCTGGGAAGACAACGCTCAGGTTCAAGGGCAACGGTCACAGATGGGGATGTTTAGACGCCAAACTGGGGCGTCTGGATTGGGGTTCAGCCGAAGAGGCCACGAAGAGGGGACACACCCTATAAGACTGCGAAAGATACGTCTTTGATGCATTAGTCTACGAGCCAAGAATGGAATAAAACATTTACCTACTAAGCAGAATGACTCTTAATTACAATCTCCTACTCATCTTTCTCTCTGTCAATTCTTACCCCCTACGTTCATTTAACGTTGGATTAGAGACGCATCTGCAAGTTGAAACGTAGCCAAAGTTGATCGTCTTGGAGAGAAGGTACATTATATGGGCAACTTTCATCGCCCTATAAAACCGACATGCCCTATAAAACAGCGAGGGATGCGTTTTTGAGGCACTGAAGAAGTACTAGCCGACCAGCGTACTGAAGGAATAAAACAGTTACCAAAGAGCAAAACGACTAGTTATTAAAATCCTTCCTACAATGTTCACCGCTTAATTGACCACTTCGAGTTCCAACCGATCAGAAAAATGAAATAGAGACTAGACGACCATTGGACGATCCCAGTGTCTAATTACGATTCATCAAACACAGTGACGAAGCGAAAATCCGCAATCTCGGCTACCAGCAAGCTGGACCAAAGACTCGACCCCGATTTATTCGACGCAGACGTGTTAATCAAAGGATATCAAGGTAAATTAGGAAATTATACCGCAGAGTGCGTTAATCGCGATCCAGAAACATCTAGGAACATGCTGTTTTACGGATCTCGTTACCATCGGACGGAAGAGATCCCGTGGCCCCGTGTTCTTTCCGCTCGTAAAGCATTCCCGTCGCAAATTACGCGGCAAACAGATTCCGTAGCAGCGCTGTTATCATTTATTTCTCTGTCGTTAGAGAAGCGGCAGGCGGCATTAGGCAAATAATAACGGTTCGCAGGCCATTGCTCGTCTCTCCTCGTTCGAATCTCCGCAGGCAGTTAAGGCCGTATCGTTCAGGCGAACTCTCGGGCCAAAGGAATTCCCGTATTCGCGTCACGTTCACCGTTCCTATACGTATGTATACCCGCTGCATACCGTTCGATTTAGTGCGCAGCCAGTGTTGTCCCGCCGCTATCGATGGTAACGCAAACGCAAATAGACCGATTCGTTCCGTTTATCGCGTACACCGGGGCATTAGCCGGGAAATTTAAAAAAATCCGGCGGCAGAGATACGGTTCCTGCGCGAAGACAGCACCGCGCGATTTTATCATCCCTGTTTCGACACCGACAAACATTTCCAGGGAAAGTCAACGAACGTCTGCAGTTACGAGTCAGATATCAAATATCGAAACAATTTTTCACCACCTTCCATCATCGTTACGCGACGACAATCCTCCATATCTTCGATCGTATTTAACCCCATAAATTGTCAACCGCTACGGTAAAAGGTGACTGGAACTAGCGGAATTCGCTGTAGATGAAACTGTGCATCGAGAGAAGGACGGACGAGATAAACATCGCGTTAGTTACAAAAATAGATATAGAACCGTGTAAATGACGTGATAAGTGCCAGTAAGAATGAGCCAAAAATGTCGTTGGAACAGAGTGAAATCACGCGACAGTGCTAGCGATTGGGGACCAAACGGATGTGGTTTGACAACGATAACCGTCCGGCCTCGATTTTGGGACTGGACTGACCGACCAATGACTCCAGCTTGAGGAAACACCCACGCAAGCGTTTCCAGATGTCCAGAGGCTCGTGTCGCATCGTTGGTTGCAACGAGAAAATTTATTTATCCGTGGCATTAGTAAAGAGGAAGCACCGTTAATAATATACGAAATAAATAGGATACTCGGAGATCCCGTGGACGCGATGACTCTCGAGTCTCAGGACCTCGAGACCTCAGCATCGAGATCCTCAGGTACCCTAGGGACTTTGTTGTCTCATGTCTCTGGCTCGCCTAGTGGCTTCGACGTCTTTCGTATCTCGTCTGTTTAACTTGGTTATTTGCTTTGCACGTCGTATCAATTATCAGTCGCAGTTGTTGCACCGATGGCCGAGCCGTATATTTCCTTGCACGTACTGATGGATCCAGTGACATTTTTATACGGAGCTACGAGCTCGGCGTTGTTTTCGCTCCACACAATCATTCTGGTTGCGTTCCTATCGAGTCCACTGGATCCGATGTTGCATAGCTTGTCCGAGCTTGTGCAGCGCAGTTACTCTTGTCCATATCCTGTCAGATTAGCTCGCTGCTATCGGTGTCACTCCCAGCGGTACCAATGTTACGTACACCGTGTGTCTTATATTCCCGAATTGCATTTGCTTATTTTCCACGACACCGTGTCTCGCTACCTTATGCTCCGATTCCTTTCCTATATTCAAAGCGAGTTGTTACCCGTATCGCGTGCCATCTGCAATATCCGATACCTACCTGCTTGGACTTTTCGAACGAGTTTTCCTACCAAATTCGGCGCGACAATTCCGATTAACCTTTGGACTCCGAACTCCGTGAGACCAAGCAGTTAGATCCAGTTACAGGAGTGTGCATATTCATCGCTTGCCCATATTTCTTTTCGTAATAATCGAGAGGAAAATTAATTAAACTAGGTTTCATCGGTTTTATATACAGGTTTCTATTCTATCTTTCGTATATTAGAGAGGATAGTTACGGTTCTTCAGTAGAGTGACTTTGTGTCTGTTGGTCAGCGAAATAATTGCAACGTCCGAAAGCCTTCGCGTTTGGGTACCGAAGTATTTTCTTCAACTTTGTCATTTGTTCTACATTGGAAAGCGATACTTTCCTCTAAACAATACTTCGATGAGATGGAAGTCGATCGGTTTCACGGAGAATTGATTGCCGAGACATGTCCGTTACCTAAGGTAAAAAGGCAGAAAAGTGGCATGATGCTGCGATCGGTTGCGATGTTCGCCGGTGGTGCTCGACTTTCCAGTGTCATGGCGACCGATATTACTCGTAGTCGAAAGTGAAACGGCGATATACGCGAGCATGGCCGCGAAATCCTGATCTCACGAACGCTTAAGCGGCAAATGGGCCGAGCTTAATAGCGGCTCGTTTCCATCGGGCACTGGTAGTCGGTTAAACGCGCGTAGTTTCGACAGGAAAGCTCGAAAGCACAGGCGCACGTAACGCGAGATTCGGCCAGTTTGAATGCCGGAGATAACTATACTGGCATCCTCGTCCGCGGACGAGTCCTGGGTTAAGGGAAACATCGCCAACCGCGGTGTTCGCCATTGCGCGCTTCCATTTTGTTACGTATCAGCGGCCAGGAAAACGCGCGTGCGTGCAGGATGTGCGTTTCACGTGGCTAATATCGCGGGTTACTCTTCTCTTCTTGGTCTCTTTGCTTCGTAGCCTGTTAGGTATTGTGTCAGGTACTGTGGACGATGGCTCGACACCGCGTTGATATTTGCCAAGTCACGTTGATTTAAGGATCTGATGACATTTTTCGTTCCAGTTTGATTCTTGAAGCAACGATGTTTACGATGTTTACAATAGTCGTGACACAGGAAAGGTGTGCTCGGGATTGGTACCCTCCTGGAATTGATATAATCCTTGCATTAATATAAGAAAATGATTCTGAACACAAAGTGCAAGGGAAGACGTTAAACAATAGCTTAAGTTTTTAATTACACGAGATGAGTTTCGAAGTCCCTCACATTTAGTTATGGAGACGGTAAGAGTTGTACAAGCCAAGGTGTCTTTTCAATGCAGGCAACTCTGCTTAACGAGAGGACACAGGGAAATTACACGAATGCTATTTAAATTCATTGTTGCTTATGTTATATAATTCTTTTTTTTTTTTCATTTTTGTAACATTGTTTATATTTACCATCTGTCGAGGTGACCTTTTATTCATCTATTTATGGGAAAATATATTTTATTATCGAGTAACTCTTGGAATATCAGTAATACTCACTGTAACACTTCACGTGATGTAGTATATATTCGTCCCTATCCCATAAAAATTGCTATAAAATTTTGTGTGAATTTCTCACAAAGAGTTCCACATCTTGGATAATTGAAAGCACAAAGGCTCCAAGATCAGCCATTTTCGTTAATTTGATAATTTCAGTGCCAACACGAGGTATTTAATCTCCTTTGAACACAATCAGCGCGATATTCCATGAACCCATAACGATTTAATCCATTATACCATCATTTCCTACCCTTTTTACGATCTACTTTCGCGACGATGATTAAACACGCGCAATTATTAATTAATAATATGGCGCGAGGTAGGAAAGCCACTCTCTGATTAAGCAACACGACGAAAACCTTGTCTCTCGTCGTCCCATCGAACCACCACCGCGTCCTCGTCTCTACAACGTCCCTGGTCTGCGAAAATGCGTTGCACGTCGCAGAAATTTTGCAGCGTCGTTAGCAACGGGCTTATCGACTTTATCTTCGCGCGGAGCCGACCCGAGCGGAATGTTTGCCGACGTTGTCAACGCGCGTTGACAACTGTGAAGTGTCTGTGGCAGACAGTGTCAGGCTCGACCGCGCCGCGCGACATTCAAAGGTGTCAACGGTACCGTTGACACAGTTTCGCGTGCTGCATACATCGGATCCATGGCCGTTTTCGGCGTCTGATCGATAGATCCCGCGTTGGTGGGCCATCACAATCTTGACGAGTTCCACGCGTCGAAACGGGACGCTCCCAGCAACATGGACGTCTGCTCCATCACCGAATTTCTCAGCACGAGGTACGTTATCCCGAGGAATCAGCTCGAGAATTACCGATTTGTCACGGTGGTGTCATTAGAGTCCACGATCGATGACACCCGCTTTTAGAATGCTTCTTGGCGAGGATTTGAGGATGATTCGAGGTTATCCTCGCAAGTGACACTTCTGCAGAGAGTTTCGAGTACTCTTGGTGCAACGTGGACGATCTTCGATATGGCGACTTAGAGGAAAGAGGTAGTAATTAATAAGTGGAATTTGTTTGACACACGTGTGTTTCGAAAGAAGCCTTTTACGTGCTCTGTATTCAGAGAAAATTGGTTTTAATTATCTTCCTTTAACTCATTATAATGTATCGCATTTTTATTCAAATGCTTCCTTCCTAGACGATTTTATGTTATGGTAGATTAGAGTTTCCTTCGGATAGTTGAGAGTATTTTCTATGTGTTTCTAAGACGTTAGGGCTGCTGGTGATGTTATCTTGTAGCTTCGCCTCTGGGCGTGGTATCTGCTCAATTTGAATAGCAGATGGCCGGTTGATATAGTTTGCAGTGGTTACACACTGTCTTTTGCAGTGGTTACACTCTGTCACCAGTGGGTGGCTTTATCTTTTTTAATAGGTGCTCGTGGGTGAGTTTGCAGTGAGTTTGTCTGTCCTAAACCTAGTCATAATTATTCTGTTATATTGTCATATTATTTTGAATATTGTTGTGAAGAAATTTCCTACCTTGTTTCATGATTTCCTTCCACCATGGTGGATTTTAATTATTATTTTAGTTGATATCGGTGGGATATAAGGCGTCGTGAAAAGATTAGGTCCTATTATTACTCCAGGATGTTTGAAGCCTCCAATTTTCCCATATTGGTAGAAAATAAATTCCAAGACAAATTTACCTGTAAAATCACAAGTATGTAAACGTGATACTCAAGGCTTCTATATTGATCTAGTATGTGCCGATCTTTATGAAAATTCTTCTTGAAATACTACCTAAATATACACGAAGAAAGAGTTTTATAATAGTATGTTATTAATTATTAAATATATTTTCATAAATAAGTATCCAACTTCTACTTTCACGTTTCGTTATTGAAACATTCCGACTGAGTACCGAGAGATAAGTACTCGGTATAATGAACAATTACACCGCAGAAATTAAGAGGAACTATGAAGTTATGAGAATATCAAATATTTTATCGACGCTGTAAATATAAGTAACAAGCGATTCTGTTTTATTCCAAATTACATGGTCGCGTGTGAATCAAATGGACGAGGGTTAGCATCTAGTCTAAGTTCCTAGCAGATAGCCATCGTCTACCCTATTCACATCTCAGACCCACCCTAGTAAAGTACTCGATCAGTCTAACACGAAGCCAGAGCAATAAGTGATCTGCGGTTGATGCCACGACCCTTTCATAAACAACGAATCTTCGAGAAGTCAGGCCAAACTTTCTGACGATTATCAGTGACATTAACGATCATTTTTCTACTATCCTAACAACAATAGATACCTATTCGAAATAATTCGTAATAACGATAAACTTCATAACTCGTAATTCACTTTATTTAATACCTCAAGTTAGAAATTGCAAGATCTTCAATTTTTCTTATTGAATAAGCCTCCCAAATCGATAATTTTATTTTTTCTCGACAGTGACGGTATGCCTAATCATCTGAGCTTTTATCCACGCTATTCGCAAATTTTTATCTTTTTGACCTCGCTGATAAAAATTTTAGTAAACACGTTATGTAATAAACCTTCAGAGTGTAATCATTGAACAATTTATGTACGTGTATATAGATTATTTCAAATTAACGTTGCTTAGAAAGTCATTTCTGTACATCTTCATTCAACGAAGAGGATATTTAAATATGTGTGGGAACTGATTCTGTCTACGTAAATGATCCTGATTGGCATAATCCGTGGAAGGCTAACGTGAGGCTGAACATCAATGGCTGCACATCGTGTCAATTATTTCTCAGAATAGCTCCAATTGAAGACCAAAGATAGAACCTCAATGGGTGCAGTGCTAAATACCTCAAAGTTCACATGACTGGGACGCAAATCGATAGCTTAACATGGCGTAGGGTCACAGGAATCCTACACACATTCGTATTCGTCACTTTCATAAATCAAGATAACGAAAAACAAAATTTTTGAAGAAGGGACCTATTTATCAAAACCTGAATTATTCGTATCACTCTAACCTTAACTTCAACGTGAAATTTTTAACGGGCTTTTAAATTTTACCATTCATGACAAGACATGACAATGAGAAGAAAACTTGTCAGGATCCCAGATATACCTATACCCACACAGATACATAAAATAAATAATTAAATACAGCATTAACTAAACAGTAAAATAAATTTAACCCTTTGCACTCGACGATTTTTTGGCTAAAGAAAAGTAGAAATTCAAAGATTCTCTACTAAAAAACTGACGATACGTTTTTGAGCAGTAAATAATGAATTGTATAATAATAAAATTGTAGAATAATTTGATTTCGATACCTCGTACACTGTTACATTACATTATATTTGATATATTAATTAATATCGATCTGCCAAATTTTATGAAATGGTGACTGAAGCTCACCTCTCGAGTGCAAAGGGTTAATTTAATCTACATTTGTTAGGTCAAATATAAATTTACAATTGTCAAAGTTTGCACGACTTCACAATTTCGTTACACGACTGTCAAGATAATTTAAAGAGCTCTCTTTAAATAGAGAAAAGAAAAATTCTCATTCTCCTGGTATTCAAAAAATTTTCATAGACAACCTACAAAACATCAGGTACTACTGCATCGACTCTCAATAAACTTTAATTAATTAAAACATTTCTACAAAAGGAAAAAGAAGCCTGCACCATCCACCGATAAAACTTCGGAAATCGAAGCAGCTGAAGAATTTCACCGAAATTTCGCCCCGAATTTCACTTCGATTCCTATACCATTCGTCGATCAAAACGTCCCTAATTACCCTGTAAGCAGAGGGCCGTTACCTTTGCGAGGCACAAAGCTCGGAAGAGGTCGCAATCATAGGCGATTACGTTAATGATCAGGCGAAAATTAGAATGGCACACGGCGTAGAACGGGACTTATGGAAATGGCCAAAGGATCATATCGATCCGTTGTAATTCTTGAGAGAGCGCGAGCTTTGAAATTTGTGCGGTGCCCCGCGGGAATGCGGATCTATTTGGATCGCTAATTTCGCCAGTTAATTTTAGGGAGGCTAACCATAGTAATGGAGTTTGCGGTGTTGGGCCAAGCTCCTCATCCGTTATCGATAACGTCGATGGCTGAACTCCGTGTACCGGATGTCAGAGGGAATTGGACGTGTACCGAACACGTTCGAAATTCCTAGGGAAAGTTCGGGGTACCTGCATTCCTGACCCCGAACAATCGGCTACTTCCGGCTCGGCCAAGAGCCCCGCGCCGTTTCCGCTCCAAGAACACGCGTTTTCCCGTCAGTCCGCCGTAGTCCTGGCTCGGAGTGTTTTCTATCCGCGAATTAAATCGCGATTACTCGTAATTACGACGATTAACAAGAATTAGTACTCGAACAGCCTACGTGAGATACAGAGACTCAAGAAAACGTGCGAACGCTGCATTTTAAAAGAATTCTCCAATCCAAAAATTCCGATTTTGACGAAGGTTTGCGTGTAGGTAAAGCATGACGAGGTACACGTGAAATGATTTATTTATCGACAGGAAATGACATTGGCAGGGGTAAAATCACGATTTCTATGCTCCTCAGACGACATCTCTCATGGGGAGACAAAGCATTAAAAATTAAACAATTTTTATTTGTAAAATAAGGTACGCAATTATATTTAAGAAAACAGAGGTGGGATTATTGATTTGACAATAATTTCACCTACGTGAAGCGACATTCGTGGATAAAGAAAGATTGATCTACGTGTAACTAGTAGTTATACTGTACGTACACGCATACCTCCATTAAAATCGGAATTTTTGAGTTAGAGTACTCCCTAGAAGTATGTGCAGCATCAACCATTGTATGTAATTGAAACGTAATAGAATGACGATTCGTTTGAGTTTTAGGATTTTGAATGTGTGTCGATGTGGACTTTTATGCCAGTGGGATGATTTTGAAACCCGCTGCACTGAATCTTCTCTGCTCGTTCCGTGACCAACTTTCACGACTCTTTATGGCAGTCCCTATTTTGGGTCGAGTGTGGATGTTGGAACTCCGGTTTCCTTTTAATTCGTGCACTCACTTTCAACGCGTTATTATCTATCTGCATCTCGGATAAATGTGCTTTCCGTGTGCCTCCACTTTCTCGCCTCTGCCACGGAAAATTAATTATTTCGAGAAATTTAAATCTAAATTAGCGTTGTTAGTTGGGGTATATTCCTTACCAAGTTTCTAAATTAAATTTCAATGGGTCCGTGATATTTGTTGTGCCTCGTAATTAATAACTCGTAATTAATGCTAAATTTCCTTTGTCCCCTATTCACACGGTTTTGCTTCGACCATTGCGAATATTCGCACTTTCTAAAATATTCACCTTCTCGCAATTTTCATCGCGATACGTTACTGGACACCACAGCCACTCTTCAAATCGATTTTTGCAAAGTAATTCAGTCGTTAAAGGGTCAACGGATATTTCAATTTCATTATACTACCCCGGGTAAGAAATTGTGGTCAGACACGATAACACGAAATTATTCGAAATTACTATAATTCCTAAAACGCGAAGTGCTATGAGGTGGTAAATCGATTCGATACGAAGTAAAAGCAAATGGGAATAATAATTCGACCACCGAGATCGAATGAGAGAAAAATTTGCCGCCGGTGGTATTTAAATTCTGCTAGATAATTGAATATTGTCTCGTATATGTATATTTTTGATCCTAATTTTGAATCCGCGGTAATTAAAAGTGTTTGCAGCGTGAAAGGGTTGAAAGGGAATGGAGCAACCTTTGTAAAGTGGCAATATCTGAAGCGAATATTAACATCCTCGGTCTGCGGGCAATAACGAAAACAGCGATAATCACTTTTAAAATTCGCCGCGTTTCCATTATTTTTCATAGGAACGGACTAATCACGCGACGGTCGAAGCGACGTTTGAAAACGAAAACTCGTCATATTGCCCCGGCGGAATAAACGAGCGATTCGAGCGGCGAAATTAAAATTTTTTCCCGAATTCTTTTCTCCGCTCTCGATCCGCAAAGTCGCGTAATGAGCTTTTTGTTGCGTCCACGTTCCGTTATTACGATGTCGAAAATAATCACGAGAAACAGCGGAATCGACTGACATGAGAACAACCATGCGGATATCTCTTTCGATTCTCTCGTAGTTACCTTCGAAATGGGATCACGTTGATTTCCCTCGGATAAAATAATTTTGATAATTCGTTCGATAGATCGAGTGGATCTAAGGTGGTCGGAATCATGCACGAAATTTAGATTTTGTTCTGATGTCTAGGGATACTGTGGTGATATTACTTCCAGTTGGGATTAATTAAAAATATGTAACAGCTTGCGCTAATTAAAATGGCACTGTGAATAAGCGTTAATACAACTATACTTTGAAACTTAGGTTGCGTGTCATTTGCAATTTTTAAAATGGAAAATCTTGATGGACGAAATTGAGGAGTACCCCTGGTAATAATACGAAATTATATAAAATTACTATAATTTTTTAGATGTAAAGATATGACGTTAAATCTAAGAAAGAATAATAATTCAAATCTTTATTTATTATCGAGGAAAAAATAATGAAAAAGCAAATATCATTGAACTTAACCAGGGGTATTATAAAAAATTTTAATCTGATACCGTTATTCCATTAAAATAAATAATCAATTGCACAAATAAAAATTGCGAAATGATTGCCTAATATTTTGTGAACAAAATTAATATTGTACAAAAATAGTAACTAGTGAGAAATATTTTGCTTGAACAAAAAATTTGTATCGTTTTGATAACGTGATTTTAAAACACATAAGAACTGTTAAATTTTAATTCCACATATTTTGCACACTTACTGTATCTTTAACGACACAAAGATGAATAAGGAAATTTCTAAATACGTATAGATAGTGCGAATGAAATAAATAAGGAAATAACGAAGAGAAGGCAGGGAAGGCTAAAACAGATCGATTCGGGTCTTTCGTCGTTCTGATCGTTCCAATGTATTCCCAGAAACCTGTGCGACCATTCCGTGACATGGTTGCGAACATGGTCACGTCTTGGCAGACAACAAAAGTTTCCTGGATAGATCTAACCGATCCCTGCTGCCATATTTTCCATGAAAAATGTGGGTGGGAATAAGTCACGCTTACCAGCCCCGATAATTCGCGCCGGAGAAGCGGAATAGCTACCTGTATGACTTTTTACCTGGCTGCTCCAGTGATTAATGAATCTCCCGCCGAGATCGTATCTTCGTAATCCGTGTACCACGCTGAGATACCTACTGCATTCGTGTTAATCTGTTGTTTCCAAAATGAACTTGGAAACGTACCCGTAGAGGGGTGCAAAATTTATGTTTTATTAATTTAATTTACCCAGCTGTTGTTCATTTAAAACCATGGCTATCGTGGTTTGCACGAGACACGTAAATTTCGAGGCTTTGGAATTAAGAAATTCATATTTTCCATTTTCGATCTTGAGCTTTGTCGCGATTATCTGCTACACGGGAAATGTGAAATTTGCAATTCAAATTTTAAAATACAAAATTCGAAGTGTAATTTAACGGAATCGTGGATAGTCTTTGAATTTTTCGTTTAAACTTCCACTACTACGATATTTTCGACAGTCACAGTTAATACGAGGTCATTCAACTCCTCGTCGACCTCGAATAGTCCGGTCCTCGAACCACGAAAGTCATTCTGTCCCTGTTCCACGATTCTCTATTGTGCGAGGAGCCCAAATTCTCGAAACAAATTATTCCCAATTTCACGTGGATTTTTCATTAATCACCGTTCGCAAAAATTCCGCGCAAACAACGTCCAATCTACCAACAAAATATCAACAAAGAATATACCAAAGGTACAGAGACTTGCCCGCGGGAAAGCCGGTTTCAGGGGCGCAAAATTGACAGCAGTTGGTCGAAAATACAGCGGAAAATCAGTCTACTCTAGATTGAAAAATACAAATAAAAGGACGAATCAATTAGACGAGTGCGTAACGAGGTAAAATCGAATAATATTTCATTATTCGTCAACGTTGTTAATTGCTACGCTAATTTCAGCGAATCAATGACACTCGGTTTTACGTTGATTGCGCGGGCTGGTTGGGATCGTTGGGACGAGTCGCGTCAATTACGAACATTAGATCCTGATTAGCAAATAACGATCCCATTTGCTGCTTTTCAGCGATTTTATCTCGTTACGATACAACGTCCCGTCATTTTTCCGCCTCTGATCTGGTTTGCACGGCGAAAGGCCTTTGAACGTTCTCGACATTGCGAAATAATTTCCCGCTTCGCTGCGCTCTTTGATAGCTCGTCGTGTAATCTTTGGCACGTAAGTCGTTGCATCAAGGATACCTCGAATGCTATGTTAAATCGATTAGTTCGAGCGAGAGTCTGTATCGCGCGTTACGAGCTCCACTTGTCACTCGGACATGCCGATACACGATACAAAGAATGTCTTTAAACATTCGTAGCAGTAATGAATTCTTGCAAAGAAATCTATTCAAATCTGAAATGGATGACTCAATACGTCTGATCATCATCTGCGTATGCATCATGGATATATTTTTAACGCCGAGACTGTCATGGTCGAGTGACTAACTTTTCGTTGGAAATTCGGAATTCGACGTTATCGCTTTCATCAGCTGACACGATGACTTTTGCGAATCGCGAAATCAATATTTCAATCTTTTTCTGCGATTCCTATGTAGTACGCGTGTAGTATGTTTACTTATACGCATATATAAATTTTATTTTCGACCTTGGTGGCTAGGAAAAAGGGACCTGGTCTCACGAATCTTGTTAACGTTGCACCCACCCTCCACACCCACTTGTTATATAAATAATATTAAACTAGGACTCGAAATTAAAAATTATAAATTATAAATTGGAATATTGATAGATACTGCTTAAGTTACACTATCAAAAAGCAATATTCTGATTTAATTGTCACGACAGGTTACTGAACTAGATGACAAAGTTTTGCCTAATGAGAATAAAATGACAAAGTGTCGATGTTGAGATGCTTAGATAAAGAAAAATTGTAATGACGAAACAAAATTGCCGTGGACACGAATCTACTATTATTATTTAAGTGCGTCAAATTGTATAACCATGCTTTGTTTCTCATTTCCTATTTTTGCGAAATAATTCGCGGACCAAAATTAATTTCTTCTACTGTCATTTAACAGTTATTTTCATCGCTTATTACTATTCGAGATAGCTGTATTACCCGATATCTGCTTTCAATTATGAGAAATACAACGTCACGAAATTTTGCTCAGAAAAATACGAAATTTTGGTTAATTCGACGACAAAGGAAAATTCCGCCGAGGATTAGAAAGTCTCGGGAGTCACATAGGCGTCCCATCGAAGATGGTATTTAGAACGCGTTTCGAATCCGAAAAGCGACACGGATAACGGCTCTCCAAGGCCGACGCCTTGGTTGACGACTGGAAAGGTTGACGACTCCTCGGGATCGGGTTGGAGCGTCGTATGCCACTCGATATACAGCCATTAAGCCC
>NW_016911749.1:304318-351533 GCF_001483705.2 Eufriesea mexicana | reverse complement strand
CTCGCGGGGGACGAGCCACGTTCTTCGGAAGCTTCGTCGGCGAAATTGCCGGGTCGCGAGCGGAAATCGCAAGAGCGTGGGCCGATCTCGAGGACTGAAAGATCGAGATGCGCGTCGATCTCTCGGAATTGCATCCGTGACGCGCGTAGAAAGTTCTACAGAGGTCAACTTTCTCCGCTGGAAACCTGTTCCGCGACCGAAGATGCGCCGCGACACGGAAAAAATTTCGAATCGCTGTGTCGGTAGTAGCGCTGAGGAAGATTTAGTGGCGCTCGTTCGGAGTTTAAAAGGTTGTACAGGCTGTTTCATTAGTCAGATCATTCGCTCTCGAGTGGAATCGGTAATGGAACAGGGTCGTTGCAGGTTTTACGACGCATTCCTGCCATGCCATCCGAACGCTCTCCGGTGAACATAAAGGAGAAGGTTTGTATATGCGTGGCTCGCTATGTGCCTTCCTTCTCAGGTATGAAAACTTTATTCTACTCGAAAGTTGGAATTTTTATTAGTCTTCCCGGCGTTCTCCATGCCAACCTCTTGTCGCTGATGAAATACCCTCTATTCGCGTTCTCGATCGGATCGCGATCCCTGTGCGCGCGAATATTTCTCGCGAAAGAGGCAAACTCGCGTTAATCACCGCGTTGAAATACATTTGCCGCGTTGGATTTCAATCGTGACGTTGCATGACCCCTTCGGCTGACCTATAAAGGGTGTCGCTGCGGCGCAGCACGGCATATTTTACGAGTCGTTAAAGTTCATTAATGCCATCAAGATCTGCCGGGGAACGCGAGGTAGTCGTTCCGAACAAAGATAAATGGATAACGAAGGATACGCGAATAACGGACGATATTTGGCTCGTGGCTGGAGCATGACTCGATAATGCAGCGACGAGAAGCGAGGCCTGTTGTACCTTTGCGAATTTCCGAGTTTCGGAGAAATTATATCCGAGAAAGTTTCCGCGGCTGCGGTTTACGCCATTGTAAAACTGCTATACCGGAGGATGCACTTAGCTCCTTTCACCGTAAGGTTCTTCGAAACTACCAGCCGCGTCACACGCGAGGAATATCTCTGTCGACTTTGATTAATTCAGCGAAACGCGATACCGAGTGTGGATGATAACTAGCAAAAATTTTCTAAGCAACGATCTTCTTGGAAATTATAAATAACTAGTTTTGAAGAATAATAAAATGAGCGAATAAATGTATTTTCGAAGCAACGATGTATCGGGTGTTCCAGATTTTAGGTGACAATCTTTCCTAATACGATATATTCTACGGATCTATTTGCATGAAAAATAGGAGAGAAATTTTAAATAAATATAGCCCTGTATGTCTACTGATTTATATGTCATTTTTCAAAGTCATCCCTTAGTGTTAGGCCTTAACCATCCTTCACCCTTGCCCTTTGTTCAATATTCCTTCCCTTAGTAGTCCCTTCACGTCATCCTTAGTTCCTAAACTATATATCTAGAGTGCTTTTGAAAGATATGTAAAAATAGGTGAATTCCTTGTACAAAAATAGAAGAAAAGAATATACACAAACTTTTCTTTGTATAAGACATGGTTTTCGAGGAAATCGAATTTGAAAATTCGCTTTGCACTTCTTGTATACCAAAAGAATGACAGTTTCGATAATTTTGTAATTGAAATAATAAAATACTTTCTTGTCTCAGAAACAAAACTCGAAACCTCGCAGTGTATTTTTCTTAAATCTTTTTACCAATAACCATCTGGTATTCGGTTGTATACATTTTCCGAGCCACCCTGTATATAGCTATTTGTGAGAAGGAGAAGCCTGTGAAAAGTATATTTTCAAGGAATCGTGTAAACGTTTCCGCTACCCAGCATTCAACAATAGGTTCTTCGGTACCAACTATTAGTGGCGAAACTGACCGAAATAAATTATTTGCAAAATGAACGGTAAATTTGACCATTTCTTTCCATGACATTTCCAAGAATCGATGCTACCGTAACACAAACTTATACGTTGCAAATCTACACTCGAATTTCCTTTCCCAATCAATCCTCCAAACTCTCCACCCCCGTCGTACAATTCACCCTCGAATACCTTGGAGGTCCGATAAAATCCGAAGCATCCCCACGCTTAGGATGCCCAAACGCGATTACGCGTGCCAGCGACGCCGCCACGTAGCTGAAAAAGGTCATCGCGAGTGTCGCGCAGGACTAATTAGCATCCTGACGCGCGATCGTCGCCTGGAGCTCGTTAACAAGATGCAAAGCGCGAAGAACGATCGACAGGGATCAGCGTAATTAGGTGATGCACCGGCATTCGTTCGAATCGCGATTCCCTCTGACTCTCGACCCGCGTTTTTCATGGATTCTCGCCTGGCACGCCGCGAGGGTGTCTATTTGGCCGATAGGTAATACTGAATGGGGGTCGCGAGCAAAAGGGATGAAAGACAGCTGGCCTGGAACATCAAGTGGTCGTATGGTGGCGGCTTTTGCAGCGACAAAAATCCTCGCCTGCATTCCCTCGTTTCTCTCTTTGCCATACTCTTTTTCACGTTTCCCCTTTTCTTTTTGCACCCTGTTTCTTCCTTTTTTCCATCCAGCGTGTACTCGTCGCGTTTCAACGTTTTCATCGATATCAATCCCGGTTGCGGAGCAGACAGGCAGCCGGTAATCATCGGGACCCCATAAACCGGTTGTAGGAACGCTTTTAAAATCCGATCCGACCGAAATATTATTTTGCCAGCGTGCCTTGCCGCTCTGTTTCGTCGCTGTTCCACCCACCGATGACGGGCTTGCACCCTGGCCTGCCTAGGACGCAAATATTTACGCGCGAAATGAAATGCAAATTTTCATTCCACCGGTCACCGTTCTCCGCAGTTCGGCTATCTGCTTCGCGGTTAGAGGTGCATCCGGGAGAAAGAATTTTTCGCCAGTTCACGCCACCGGGATATTTATTACCACGGTTCAGCGAGCTGATGGGGCACGACTTTGCGGAACAACGATCATTCCAACGTCCATTGCACATGGCAATTCGATGTCGCTGACGTTGCGTGCCGATGCACCCATTTCCATTCCTCGTTTCTATTAAATTTTAACAGCATCCAGGTGAAGTAAGACACGTGCTCTTTCTGCAACTGACAAGGACGACATTAAACAATTTGTTTTTAATATACACGCTTGAGGGAAGGAACATACTGCTTTACCACCTGGCAAATATGAAACTCGAGCAAGAACTCACGCAAGAGAACCCTCGTCAATGGTCCTCGTTCCCCCACTATATAATTATTCTAATTACTAATTGTCCAAATAGATGACGTTATCATGGATCACGATTTCTCGACCGAAACGTATACCCGAAATTACGAATAGACATTTCCCATTCTTCCTTTTTATCTTTTGCTTCTTTCAACTTCAATATTGATATTGCAAGATACTAGGTACATAGTCTTCAACCAATTATTCGAACTGTCTAGTTAATTGCACCGTCGAGTCACCGACAAAACCAATACGTACAACCAAGCCCGCCATTTTGGATCACTCGGAGGACCAAAGCGTTGTTGAAACTGCGAGCTGTAATTCGCGCCAGTTAACAGGTGTACCCAATCAGTCGGTCCGAACGATCAACTTCCGTCTGTCTGAACTTATTCTCTCGACCAACTAATGGTTCGCAAATGAAGTATCTCGCGATCGACGAACTCCGTCTAATTTTACACGCGTATATAGGATAATGCAATGGCGACGACACTTCCGTTCGTTCTCGCTCGTACTCGTGTCCCTATTGAACCAACACCGACGTAAACGTACGTACCCCGTAATTTGACATTGCAGTGGATATTAATCGAAAGCTCGAGCATCGGGGGGACGGGTAACCTACACCGTGGGCTGTATCGATGTCCGAGGAACGTTTAAAAATGTAAGTGCGTCGGAATGGAAATGTTTGAACACGCGAAATGGACGTGGAGACAAAGCGGAGGAAACGGGACATAACTAGAATTGAAATATCTACACGGGAATAACCGTGGACGTTAAATCGTACACGATGGTGTCGCGTGCCTGCAGCCTGTTCCGGCGGTCGCCGAACTATCCCGCTATAAAGTACGCGATAAAACGTTACCGGCTGGTATTAATTAGAGACGAGCATCGGGGAGGGCCGATCATAACGTCCCAATAATTTCGCGATATGATACTTTGATAGCCACGACGGAACATTCAGGACTATGAAGCGGAAGCTCGTATTTTCACGCACCGCGTTATGAACCCGCGGCCATGCTGAGTTTCGCGATTTATGGGCTTTAGGAAATTATTTCTGGCCCGGGTAAAAATTCTACGATCACCTTATGCTGTATTATTCTCGTAGATTATTAGAGTGCATCGGAGAGTACAGTGAATCTTGCTGATGTCGATGATTTTTCTGTGTATCGACAGACATCGACATTTTTGTGAAATAGGTAACTGCGAATGGGAGGTTACAGAGGGATAATTATAGATAATAGACTGGTCAAATAAATTTTCATCGAGACTTATAACATCTATTGTTACACGATTCGATACTCTGTCCTATTTGTGTGTTTAGATACATGGTGTTCGTGGGGATATTAGCCATTAATGATAAGCGTGTCGGAGGAGTGCAGAGTGCAAGAGGGTAATGTCTCATTACTTTTCAGAAATACTGATAGGAACAATTGTCAGAAAATATTTTAAATATTTCTTTCATTTACAACCTCTTATGACTGTGAGATCACGCAATATTAATATACCGATTAAATTCCTTTTGATGTAAATTATCACATGATGTGAAGATCATGTAACATTTCGTTTAAATCTAAAATGGTATGAAAAATAAAAATCTCCTAGTTTTTAAAATTAATAAAACACCCTGAATTTTTCTAATTATTATTATTAGTTATAAAAAGATACCGAATCTTACCTCCCTCTCTCTCTCTCTATTATTTATTAACACACTTATCATCCCCCTCCCCCTCCCAGAAAAAGAATTTCGTATTTTCGATAGTATTTCTGCTGACACCCGGTACGTCATTAATCTGAATTTCGATGTTCCATTATACCTAAGCATGCAGTCGATTAAACAAGGTATCGTAATATTTTATCAACGATTAATCACTCCATCACGCGTACCAATAACCATCGGTAATGTTGGTTATTTAAATGCCGAAATCTGTTGAATGCGCGTTAACATCGCCGACGTGAAAAACAAATATTGATCGATTTCGACGAGTTTAGAAATTTGGGAACCAATATTGGACTACGGGCGAAGATATCGAGGCGTGTTTGTACATGTACATACGCGAATTCTGGTCACATACACGCGGCATTAGTGGACGTCGTACGGCTCGTCCGTGTTTAGAACGAATAGACAGTTAATCAACGTTAAACGCGTCACGGCACCGGCGCTGGTGATTGAAATTATGATAATGGTCTGTACGATAATGGTCGACGAGGCAGCTTGATTCGACAACGATACCGAAAGGATATTAAACGCTTCTTTCCGCGAGCGAGCGCGAATTTAATGGACGCAGAAGCGGCGCGTTACCGTTCCTGACGTTTAAACGTATTCAATAGAGTGGTATTAAATCTTGGAAACGTCGCGGTATAACGAAGTTAATTCTCGGTAACTACGTTGCTCCCGATTGCGAATGTATTAAATAGAAATATTTTCAGAGTATTACTGGATTTCTGTCTCGATAATCGAATCCCTGTTTCTCCAATTGACATTCGTTTCATCTTAAATTACCGCCCGAGACTTTGCTTACCGACTTCACGACGCGGTCAGCCATATTTGAGTATAATACAAATACGTATAATGTGATCCAACCATCGAGCAAAGTTTATTCCGTATTCGGAATTTTTCTTGGGTACCATCGTTCATCGATTTCCAATAGAAAATCTCGTAATTTCACACTTTCTTGGTAATTTAAAAGAAACAACATTTATATTATAGGTATTATATTATAGGTACATCTCTGAAAGCCTCTACCACGTTCAGCACACATGTCGACACAGTGCATATGCTACTGCTATTAAACAAAAATTTGAACTAGACGATCCTATTCCATTGTGATATGTTTATTTGCACTCTATTTGACATCGGAGTTCCGAATATCCAATTACTCTAGGCTAATTATCCACCTCTGACGTATGCACAGAGGTCCCGAGACACCCGTTGAGCGTACACGCGCGTAACCCAAAAGCATGTCCTCCGAAATGGAAAAATTCCCAACTGACTAGCCATCAACCCCAACTTGGTCCAAGAGGATGAAGTCATCAACGACGCAACAGCCCATGATCGATAGCGCGTAACCGGCTGTTCAAACACAGACCGTGGATACGACGTCGAGAAAACTGGTAGCCGTTGATGAAACCTCGGTATCGCGTCGTTCTATCTGTCTAATAACCGGTTACTTCCATTAGAATCGTCAGGCCATGCAGGCAGAGACCGCGTGAGAGTTTCTAGCTTGACGCACCGAGACGCGGACAATAAACGCGATTTCTCGGCTCTCTCCGCCTGCTTTTTCGAGGGGTCAGTGATCCATAATCAGACACAGGGAACCAGGCCCGCATGTGTGCACGCGCATCGCGCTATGCAAACGCGCCGTTACGGCGAGACGTGGTCGCAAATCGCGAATAATTTTCCCTCGTTCGACGGGCTACGCGCAACGTTTCGAAAAGCAACAGGGAAAAAGAGGGAAAAGAGCAGGGCGAAGGGGCGGGGAGAAAAAGGACGAGACGGATAATCGAAAAAGGAAACGAACGGCGTTTTAGCTGGAAATTGGACAAATATTTGGGAATGTTATTAAAGGCTGGGTAAAACCGTGCCACGGGTACGGGGCCGGAATACCCGGCTGGACAAAGCGCGATTTCGAACTTTTTTTAATCAAAAAACTTCCAGACGACGTCGAGCAGCGACGACGGTTTAATTGCACGCGCTGCAACCACGAGTCCCGGTGAACGATAAAATGGAGAAAACGCGATATGTGAATGAAGATTTTTATTAAAAACCGGACGAGCCACGGCGCGGTGAACGGACGAAAGGGAAAATACCACGTTACACGCCGGACAGAGATCCCAGGACGGATAAAAGCCTTAATAGCGAGTGCCGCGAAGTTCGAGTCCGCGAGTACGGTGGAATGGCAGATGGCGGAGAAAGTTCGAACGGGAGCGAAGTAAAAGTAGGAAGAATGCACGGAGAAAGAAAGTTCTTTCGGGAGAGGAATCCGCGAATGCTTGACATCCGTAATGGCAAACCGTATGCCAAATTACGTCGATGTATGAACTATGGTTTCCATTTTTGAATCTTCTATTAGAACGAAAAATTAATGAACATGGAATCAGAAGATTGCAATATTGACAATAATGCCTATCTATTTTACCGATTAATTTAGTATAATTATAAACGATAAATCCTCTCAACCTAACCTAACCCATAATTTAATGCCAACTTTTAACCAAATAATCTCTCACCTTTATATGCAAATATTAGGTATCCTTGCTCATTACACGTTTAATAAAAACAACCTCGTACAATTGATACATATATAGCATGACTCGCGTTTGAGTTCTGAAATTTTCTTACTCGAAACAAGATGGCGAAGATACGAATCATCACATATGTTATACCTTCGTGTATTCCCTACAGGACTATTTTCATTAATTTAAACTGTTTACCAAATTATCGTGATTTTGCTTATGTCAGCCCAGTCCACGAAGCATTCTACGACTTTCAATCAAATTTCTTTGAAAAATATCTAGCTGTTTCGCAAAGTTGTGTTTATCGAATACCTGATTAGTGGAGACACGATTGTTTACTCGGAAGGATGAAAGACTGGTATGATTGCATGGGAGAGGAGAGCTATGAATTGACAAAGATTCATTTATACTCGTAATAAATGATCAAATAAGATAAGTAGGCAGTACTGTCATTGAATGAACCTCCTGATCCCACAGGTTCAAAGTTCGTGGAACTTCCTTTCTCGACGTAACCTCGTTTCGCGAGATTCTACGAGTCGCGATGAATTTCTGTGCTTTTCTCGTTTCTTTCCTCGATGTAACGTATGTCGTGGTCCATTTACCATTTTCGAGGAAGGGCATTCTCGAAGGGAAGCGGACGATGCGCGGGATAAAAGATTAACGAGCGACCGAGGAGGAAAGGAGCGACAGGCCGGATGCTGAGGCGTCCGGAACGAGAATGGCGATGTTAATAGAGTAACCATCGGCTACTCGACGTTGCAAACGCCGTGCAACGACGCCGTGGGCTACAGGAAGCGTAATTACAGGTAAAATCGAACAATACGCGGATTGGTGGGAGGTTCGGCAACCGCCTCGATTATACGCTAACAGCGGCGCACATTTCGGAGGCAATTAAATGCGCGCGTCGCAAAGTGTCGTTAATATTAAATTAGATTTCACGTCGCGCGAACACGCGTAAATTACCAGATTAAACTAAACGTTAAATTAACGTTAAATTAATTAATCCGCGCCGGGGTGGCCGCGAACCGATTCCCCGTGACGTCCTAATTAATTTGCAAAGTATGGGAACGCCGTTAAGAATGATGGCTCGAAATTCATTATGTATCGTGTACGCACTAATTGAATTTCCTTTCCGTTTATTCCGAAATCGAAAGTCGTAATCGCGCATTTGTTTATCCCGCGTTTCCGGATAATCGATTCGAGTGGGATTTAGCATAACGTTGTTGTTATTCTCCGATGATGTGATAAATCTTCCTGTATATAATTTATTTTTCGTCGACATCCTACGATAGGTTGATTAATAATCGATTTTAACGAATGCTTGATTAAATAGAACGAGGAGTTTTATTAAAAATGAAAAACAATTGATGACCTGCTATGTATAGAATGCTCTAACATTGCCGATAAAATTATATTCCAGGAATAAAAAATTAATGGCTCTGTTAACAATTTTACCTCGATAACAGAGGCTCGATTTTTAAACGACTGGTTCACGAAACGTGCTTGCAGTGTTATTCAGCGAGGTGATTCATAAGTTACGATATTGTTCGAATACTCAATATCGCGTTTTGAAGAATTTTTCCATTCCTCCTGTGTTATTGATGGAAAACCCTACCTGAACGCTCAGAGAAGCTTTGCGCAACAACCTGAAACCCAGGACAGAGTAACGATAGCGTATAACAAGGATTTTTAATTTCCTTTCATTTTGTGTTGCACGTAAATTAATTAATAGAATCTTATTGTGTATCAAAAAATGTCACTTGCTGCTCGATATCTCTGCTACTTTCTTATTTGACAATAAGAAAGGCTTCAAAGAAGAAAAACAATCATCCCCTACTATAGCGATGTGGAATATTAATCCTCATGTGTAACCTAATCGTACAACCCAGAGTCATTCGTATACTACACGTTCTGCAATCAATAATTTGGAAGAAAGAATTTCAAGAAATTTTCATCTTCAAAGACCCTATATTGAAATTACCATAAAACTTCTACAAATATTTTGTTTAAATATTACAAGCTGTATACAACATGTCGAAGATTTTCTGCTGTAAAGTCGACGATATTTTTCCAAGCAGTAAACAAGAAATCGTACAAAAATTAGCATTGGTACGTCATTGAACATACTATCTGAATGACAGATGTAGCTAAATATTTCCCGAAAGAAATTTCAAGAAACCGCAGCGTTCCAGAAGACCCTACCACTTGCACCCCCATAACCAAACACGCCCTCTTTCTACCACCGTTTAGCTTCCACGTCTCCACGTCTGCGAGACTGACCCCGGACTCGCAGCTCGAAAAATAGCTTCGATTGCTCGACAGACTGAAAATAGGAGGAAGCACAGGAACAAGTACACGTTTGAGGAGGTCTAATGGCCAAGAGGAGGTACACGGGCGAGGTGATTGCGTGCGAAAGAGGGATTCGATGTAACCCCGCGGAGGTCTCGCGACGTCTTCGGCGCCGTGTAGTCGGGAGGGGTGGATTTATTTTCAACGACGACGGACGTCGCGACCGATGGAAACGCACGGCTCGTCGTGTGTCCGTGACGGTTGCCGGTGTGTTGTCAAAAGCCGTTGGAATACGTGCCGGTAGTGGCGAGAAAGAGCGACGCTGGTCCACGTGGCCAATTTTCTTCCGACAATATTGACCTTGCCTGCACCCCGGGATCGAGGGCCAAAAATTCCTGCGGATTTCACATCGCCCGGAGACGGAACAACGTAGGTATCGGACGAGTGGCTAATCCGGGATGTTCGACGCGAAGACTCGATTACACTGCGGATTTATCGCGGGCATTGAGTGCTCTAAGCCCCGGACGACGGCTCCGAGGAAATCGAGATTTATATTCCGGCCGCGTGCCATGTCCCCTGTCCGTGAAAAAAATTCTTCCGTCGCTGCAGCCCGCCATTGCACCGCGCCACTCTCCACCCTAGAGCTCTCTGTTTTCTTTTCATCGGAAAAAATTAAGGGTCGCACGCGTTTCCGTGTGCACCGTTGCAGCAGGTACACGATGATTTAGTCCACGATGGCTCTTTTATTTTTTACCCGCTGGCTTCGGGGGTGAGAATGATTGGTAACTATGCGGCTAGCTCTGCGGGTACTGGGATTGTTTAGGGTGCACGATGATGATGTCCATGGTGTGAAAATAATTAAATTATCGTGTTACAATTGAATAATTAAACGCGATGTTAAGGAAGATTAAGAAACTCTCACCAGTCACCGTTTGTTTGAATACCTTGAAGCTGAGGTAACGAATATGAGGGAATAATTAGATTAGAAGTAACTGCACGTGAAATATTGAAATGAAATACGCGTGATTTCCCTTTTTATTTCGGCACAAATGGTACCACCGAATTTGGAAAAATATTATATAACAAGAGCTTCGAATTTATAGCAACAAAGTCTTCTCGAGTGCAAAGGGTTAATAATATCAACCAAAAATGGGATAAATAGGTAACATCTTATACCTGTACAGTAAATTTAACAAATATCAATTGTCTATTCCAAGCCGATTTCCAATTTTAATTTATGAACCTATCTCGGGAGAAAAATTATGTGCAAAGGATGCAGGTAAATGCAATTACGAAAATTGTTTGAATACAATGTTAATACAATACAGAAACAAAATATCTGAAACTATTAACTTTTTGAAAATTTAAATGTTGAAGAGTGGAAATGATTATTATATGATTTTAGGAAGATTTCTATGTGCTATATTTATACCAACATTAATCTTCCTCTGAAAAATCAGACTCGATCTGTAATCATACGAATTCCAATTTCCTTTTCTTTTTCTGTCTTCGTAGTAACTCGGAAAACCATGAAAATCACAATGCTACGTTTCGTGTTAGATTTCGTCGTGCTGTATACATCCAGACGCGAAGATGGCCTGTTCCGCGACTAGGTCTGCTTTTCCATTTCTCGGTGCACACTTCGTCGTGCTTCGAATGTAATAAATCAGACGGAGGCATGGGAAAATATCGAGGGAAAATGTGGAAGCAGGAATATAAACGAATCCTCGCGCGCATTGTAGTCGGAGAGAAATTAGAAACCGCGGATAAGAAGATAGTAAAAGTGGAGTAGCATCGTGTGAATGGTCACGACAATGACAGCAACACCGGTGAACACGATCGATCGTTACCATAGATCTTCCCCCATTAGCCGTGAAATCGGCTGAACGTGGATCCACGCGTAACTACGCCGGTGTCTCTGTGTAATGCTCCGCTCCTCTCTCCCTCTCTCTATTGCTCTCTCTGGCGTAAGAAAATCATCTTCCCATTCCCATTAAAAGCTCATCTCGGAACGCAAACTCTCAAAGACGTTCAACTTCGTTCGCGCGAAGGATAAGGAAATTATTTTCGGTCGATGCAGATTGCCTTGTAATACGGAAGTTGGAAGGCGAGGACGGATGCAAAGGGCCACGTCGGTCAATAAACTGAATTAAAATAGCTCCGGAAATTACACATCCGTGGATGTCCGACGATGAAACGCTCTGCTCGTCTCGACGCAGGGCAAACCTCGTAAGCCTACAATTTCTTGCTTACCTATTTCACGGCCAGACTCGGTTACCGCTATATACCCCCATAATATCGTCCACGACCGTTTACCGTGTTTAGAATAATTGGTTTCCGCGAGGTAGCATTCGGGGATCCACCAGACACTTGTTACGGGGTTGCTGGGTAATTATCTATTATCAGCCGGAAGATATTTACATGAGACGAAGGAAATGGCGAATTTTATTTGACGAATTTATAACGAAATTTGAAAAATGTTACTTTAGCACCGGAAAATAGACTTGAAATTGGTCATTAGCCTATTCTACGACAGGTAACTTATTATATACAATGATCCAAGAATTTTTACACGTAAAAATCAGATGACGTCAGATTTTAATATATAACTATAATCTTCCATCATTATCTCGAAGAAATTACTGTACTGGAATTTTCCTATCGTTTGAAAGTTCAAGTTTAGTGCTACCTCATTACATTACTACCAATAGAATAAAAAATAAATTAATATACAAACGAAGCTATTTGAAAAGCTCGAGGTTACCATAATACCTGGAAAAATATGGAAGACAAAGAAGTGAAAGTACATCTCTACCTGATGTAATGTAGATTCATTACAGAGAACAAAAGATTTCATTTGAAACTTTGAATTATTTTATACAACCAATAGATAAAGAGGTATTCCAGGTGATCATTCTGAATGATTCACTGACTCATCCTGTACGCTAATGCGTTACCTATCCAATCGTAAGTCACTTTCCACGTTTTACGATCTGCCTACGTTACGGACACTTCACCTACTTCCAATCGAAATACCAGGAACAAAGAAATCTCCCAAACGAGTTCTCCCACAGCTACTCATCAACCGCTCGTAACTCCAAGTCGAACACGGATTCATCGTCTCGTTAATCGCTTTCACGAATCCTCTTTTCGTGCTATGTCGAACGACAGTGAGAGCGAGCAGTGAAAGCTGCGCGCTGGCAAAAGTTCGAAAGCTCGCTGGCCGTGGGATGTCATCGACCAGCATCGCGGGAACCCAAGGAAACGATGACGCGACGCTTTTCGACGCCCGCGCGAGGCAAGAAAGCGTCCACGGTGAAAAATGATGCGAACATGGTCGGTGAAAGCTGATGTTTCATCGCGAGAGGAAAGGGTTGAACCGTTCGATCGGATTAGAGCGTGAAGCGTGCGACAAAGGTTGCTGGGACGAATGAAGAACGAACGGGTCGATGCTTGGATCACTCTAACCGAGATGGTTAAATATCGATGAGACTAAGTATGTTTTACGATTATGGTTTCACGAGACTACTTCTGGGAATAACCTAATCGTGGAATCTGGATATAGCCTCAGGCAGCGTGGATACAAATTTAACACATATAGACTCTGACCGATAAAGTGGATTAGTGCAGTTGCTGAAAGGTGCGACACTGGCAGAGAAAATGAGGTTAGGTTCTAAAAATGAAGAAATGCAATGAAGATATGCACTGTTTATTCGACAGTTTACTGAAGTAATTAATAAATGATCAGACTTGTTACACGTACTTGA
Source organism: Eufriesea mexicana (assembly GCF_001483705.2). Lineage (NCBI taxonomy): Eukaryota > Metazoa > Arthropoda > Insecta > Hymenoptera > Apidae > Eufriesea > Eufriesea mexicana. The sequence continues at coordinate 338,023 of NW_016911749.1, read as the reverse complement.
TACGACTGAATATTATCTTTTGTAACGAAAGAAGGTTATGAAGTTTGATATTTAATATTAGGTTTGGTGCGACGTAACCACGGTGAAATATCTAGATAAAAGTGCCATCGACTTTTCATCGGGAAAGCTTCCGTGTGCGAAAACGAATTTGAAATTTCGATATTTTAAAATTCCACGCGGGGATTCGAGACAACGCTTGTTGAATAAAAAATCAATCGAATTGAATAAAAAATCACCAAAGCGCCATTTTCTACAGCGATTCCATCAATTTTTGAACCATGTTAAAACTTTACGCGACGTGTTATAAAAATAAGTTTGTAGTAATAATTCCATTATTGCGAATATTCGATGTCTATTGTCATTAACGTCGTGTGATCAATACCGTACGAAAACTGAATAGCAAATCCATTTTTGACTCGGTTACGAATCTCGATACGTGGCTCAAGCTTCCACCTGTAACATCGACGAATCGAACGTTACTTTTCAGCAGCTGTAAACACTTGGTATTTCACAGGAATATACTCGAGACTGTAGAACCCATTAATCGCATTCAGAGATATAGACCTGTAAATTTGAACGCGGAAAACTAACAACGAATTCCATGTTCCACATATATCTGATGACTTCCCAAATTCAAAGCTACTAAACTCGTATTAAATTTGCCCATCCCACAGAAAAAAGCTATCGGCACATACGTCAATGATTATCCTAGTTAGAGGTATCAGCAAAGATTCCGGAGGCAGCAGGATTGATGAAACGATCGAGAATAATCTAACCACTTAATCACCTCAAATAAATCCAGAGTGATCGCTATCTGTCGAATTACGAATTAACAAACTTCTCCAAAATTTATTCATCCGATACAGAATGGTATCGACATGTACGTCAGTGATTACCCTAGTAAGAGGCATCAGCGAAGATTCCAGAAATACCAGGATCGATAATGCGATCCAGGGTAATCTTATCACCCGAGATAAATCCAGAGACATCGCTACGAGGTCCAGTGATCCAGGCAGGATCTTCCCTATGCCACAGCTGTTTCTACCTAGCAGCTGGTCTCATCGGATGACTCGTGTGTCGCGCCTGCTACCGCCACGACCCCCGCATTTGTATCCTCCATTTGCATTTTCGTCGGGTTAAGGAACAAGCGAAGCTGGCTTATATACGCGTCAATAACCCCGACGTAAATTCCCAGGGAGGATTTCTTTGAAGGGCAAAGGTTTCGTTGCGAGGCTAATGGGATCCGCGACTGCTAGATTGCTACGGGGCAACGGTTTTTGCAATTCCATGGAGGAAGCGGCTACCATCTTCCTAAAATGCACTTAATTAGCCGGAAGATCGGCTTCTTATCGCGTTCCCCGGGGACCGTCAGCCCTCTTTAAGTACCCATAAACTTACAAAGGATCACACCTTAGTGACTCTCCGTAGTAACGTAAAAAGCTTAAAACACGTAGCTGTTTCCCGGTCGACACGCGTCGATCGTATGTTAGAGGAAGTTAGTGCGCGATATAAACGGAGAGGTAAAGGTATGCATAAGTAATTCCGGATTCACGGTGCCCCTCTAACCAGCGAGATAAATCTCTCGGCCCTGATGGCCTTATAAAATTGCGAACCGACTAATCGACCGATGGCGATTCCAGCTTTATTCGCAATTAAAAGCTCGCGAGACGCACACTCCGCGCGCGGTAACGAGCTTCAACGGTGCAACTTCGTAATTGAGAATGAAAAACTAGCCTACTGTGTATCCGCTCTAACCGATTGCAGACGTAAATTCCGAAAGTTGCAACGCGTTACACGGATAACGCGGAAACAGGGCAACAAGCTTCTTCTCTGTACCTAAGGTCTAGGTAGAAGCGGTGCCGTTTCACGGGTTCCTGAAAATGGAGAAAACTGTTACCAGGCAGCGTCATAGAAACTGATACAATCGTTTGGAAATGGCAAGAACGATGGATATTCGGTGTAAAGGTACATCAATCACAATTTCGTCGCGTATTTGAACAAAAATGATACCTTTCGTCTACCAGCTTCGAATATTGATATCGAAGGACTGGATGGCAGGAAATTTCACCATTTCTTCACGAATGGAATCCATATCTAGATCGAGCTTGTTCCGATTAACTAGACAGCGAAGACGCGAAGTGAAGCCACGAATTCGCGAAACGGTACCTATTTCATGAAGAGCGAGCGCGATCGCGCGATAGGAACGCGGATAATCGAACCTACGGGAACGGTGCACCGTTGTTTTTGCCACGCAAAACAGCGTTACGATATTTTAACGGCGAAAACAGGCGATAAACGCAGCGTAATGCAACGCAATCAGACTGCGAGCGGAGTTGCAACGGGACACATCTGACCGCACACGAGTACACGAATACACACGGACGCGGGCTTGATCTCAATTCCTGCTTCCTCTTGCAGTTTAGCAGACGGCATTGTTCGTATGTGACAATAGATGAAATTGAAGTCGGATCGGTGTGTGTTTGTAATTTCGATGTAGGAAGGATTTCGCGGTAAATCGCGTCCTCTCCATTCGCCCTCTTCCACCCTCCCCGACTCCTCCTCGTCATATTCTAAAAAACGATTAACCACGACTCCGCGGAGAAATCAATTTCGAGAGAAAATTACATCCTTCTCGTTAATTACACCGTGTGCTGTGCACTGCGTAAGCCTGTGCACACGCGTTGTTATTTTCGATGGTCAACGACGGTCAACAACTGACACATGTACATATGAACACATGCACGTTAAGCTTAAATATTAAAAACGATAGGATACACGTGGTAAAGACAAAACTCCAAGATTGTTTCGGGAAAATTAGGAAATCATTCAACGATACGTACGATATTTACAGGAGACACTGGCTGCATTTGTTGGAGATACTGGCCGCGGTGGCGCTAGTGAGTTAAACGGAACGTCGTCTTAAGGACGTATTACGATATCGTAATTAAAACTCCTAAGTTTTTTGATTAATCGCACTTTCGATCAATCGTTGAATTATTTTCTAACTTTGCAATTGCACTCTCGAGATCTTCCTGCTGTACACACCGTTATCGGCCCAAATATTTCAATTTCACGCGTATGTATCACTCGCCAAGATCAGCTCATGTAAGCGTTCGAAAACTTCCGCGAGTGTATGCGCACGTATTGAATCGCCCTTATCGGATTCCCGAGTGTTTTGCATAAGGAAGGTTAATTCGAAGCACGTTATCAGCCTCGCCATTGTCGAGGTAACTAATTTTTGGCCGTTTATACGGCTCGGATTGCTAATTTCGAGTACGCGTTCCGAAACGAAAGCACTTTCGTACGTACGGGGCAATTAAGCGAGCGACTCGTAATTCAACGATGTTTATTTTCCTCGGAGACGCCATTAAAGCAAATTCACCGTGAAATTGTAGCGATCATTATAACGGCGCAGGGCAAAAATTATCCGGTCGCGTTCGCGATAGAATTTAAAGGCCACGTTGGTATTCGAGATTACGACGATCCTAAGCCAACGCTGTAGCTGCTTAGCGGCCATTTTCAACTTCCAACGAGTTCCAGTCCGCCTCTGCCTCATTGAATTCATAAAACCGTTCGGGGTACTTACGGGTTGCAATAATTGATAAGCTCGCAATTTTTAATCGCGGCGCCTCTTCGATGGAGAACGGCTCTCGCGATAAATAATTTTAAATTATCGATTCTAATCCGTTTCCATTCCTCCTCGATTTTTCTGAATTTCCACATCTTTGTTATTCGCCATAGGACGTAAGAAATATTCTGCGAGTGGTAAAGTCTTCCACGAGACTTGGTCAATTAGAAGATAGAGTCGTAACGAATTATAGTTGACAGTATAGGTAGGTAATAAATTATTTGGATACTTTTAAAAATTACCATACTTGCAACAGTATCGTCGCAAATGTATTATTATATACGTGTGATTGGAGCGAGTGCGGCCCTAAAAGAATGTTAAAAATGTTAGGGACTTAGGACGAAATTGACCACGTGCAAGAGGATCGAGTGTAAAGGATAATCGTGACAGCTCATCCCTTCACACAAATGCCACCAACTCCTCAAATTAAAAATTTGACTACCATTTAACAATAAAATAGCGAGGTACATTAAATTGCCTCCGTATGACTACAGTAGTACTAATTTGAAATCAAATTGACTATCTATAAATAGTGGTGACTCGAGATCGAATTAATTTCATATTAACAGAGCTGTATTGACGTCAAATTTACTCCTATCATCAGTGACGAGATTTAAGTATCTAGTAGTATACTTAGAAGATCAGGATATCTAAGAATACATCAAATTGACATTACATCACTACTAGTAATACGGAATCGATTTGACTTCAAGTCACAACTATTGACAGGCAGTCAATTTGACGCCACGTTACCACTAATACTACGAAAATAGTGATCACTACCTGAAAATGGAACAGCTGTCAACGAGTTTCCATCTTCGAAAGCTACATCGATGATTCAAAAATGCGATTTGGAAAAATAGTGTCTTCCTAGAAAGTGCTCGTTCACTATGCCAAGCCATGAACTTGCAAACAGACGCTCGTAGAACTTCCGTTTGACCACGACCACGAGGCAAACTTGGATATTCGAGCGATTCCACGGAAGTCGTGGAAGAAATTAAAAAGGTCGACGAAAAAGGCTGCCTGCGTTGCGACACGACGATATCTCCCTTTTCGAGATCCCCCGCGAGCACGAGGAATAGACTTTACGATGCATGAAGATCGTGTCCTCGCGATTAAAGCGAATTTCTCGTCTTTATCGCTTGCCAGGGAAAGCTGGATTTCCTTTTACGGCCGAGAGAAAATTCGCATCGATGCTGCTGCTCGAATAATTGTTTCGAGTTTTAGTTTCCACGACGGTGACGATCTCCGCGTCTTTCGTCGAATATTTTACGGGTGTTTTTATGTTTCAAGAGCGAAATGCTAACCCTCTGCACTCGAAGTATTCCTCTCGGGTGCGAATAATAATATTTGACAATTAATTGCTCGATACGTTATCAGTGAAAAGATACCACTGATCATTCCGTTTGAGAACAATTGGAAAACGTTAAAATGGAGGAAAGGGAGGATTTATTGAGAAGGGTTGCTATGAGAATCTGCATCGAAGAAAATAAATTTTTAAATAATCGTAGAATTGGCAGAAAAAGGTAGAAAATTTTGCAAATACCACCTTTTTCTCTAAAGAAGAACAACAAATTTCGGCGATATAAAATCAAGTGTATAATTTTTGTAACTCGATCTTCCCAAACTATCTTTTTTTGCATTTCACGCTTTAAAATTTCTTGTCCAGATGTTCCCTTATTCAAAAATGTTCTCTTTCAAAGAAGGATTAAATTCGAATCGAAGATATCCGATATTTATCAACGAGACGAGTCGTATCCCTTTGTTATTCGCATGGAACTTTTCTGAATCGAAAAGCTTCGTGGAATAGACGTGGATGTAAGGCCGTAACTTAATTTATAAATCGTTTATCAAATATGTACATGCTTTGGGAACACAGCCATTCTTAGTTCAACATTCACGTACGTCACGAGCGGAAATTGAATTTTTCGCGTACGTTGGCAATGATATCGCAAATATTCTCCATGTAGTCGACGTTCAGTTATAGTTTGACATCGATACTATTTGTATATTTAATATATTCGATGTGTACAAAGCAAAAAAAAAAGAAGAAATAAAATAAACGAAAAAAGAGAAGAACCGATATAAATTGGTTTACATACATATTTCACAGTTCGAAAGCTTCTGGAAATCAAGTAACGTAGAATTACCAAGCTATGAAATTAATCTGTGCACGTTCATTACGTTTTTTCCCCGAGCGAATTGAAAGCACGATGAAAATAAAAATTAATTTCCTCTTGCGAACAAATAAATTTAAATCAGGCTTAACTCCAGCGAATTGTTCCGTCTACCATTATGCACATTTTGGAATAATAATAATATATTGATAAAATAAGACGAATATATTCCCACTTCGATCTCGTTCTATTTCTAACTATGAATCGAAATATCCATTTGACGATTGCTTTTGGACCAAAAATAATTCGATTAATAGTAAATTGGAGAATTTCAGAACATCTTCTCTTAACGGTGATGAATACATTTAAAGTGGACGTTAAATATTGATCCATTTCTATAATAAACGTTATTAATTTCTAGACACGCGATCTACGGAGCAGTGACGTATGAAAATTTCTCGATACCTGGGAAAAAGTTAAAATTTTGAGTTTTAGTACCTGTTTTTCTCCTCTCGATGATTAATGTTCCTGGGTTTTGTTTCAAAGCTACCCTCCGCTTGATTTTTCACTCGGTCATTCGAGACCACTTCTCCGATTGCATGATGTTGCTCGCGATCTCCGATTTTGCAATCTCGCTGAACCACTTCTTTCGAAAATCTTCGAAACGAATAACGTTTCGCCAAAGACATCCACTTCCCGTGTTTGAAATCTGAAAAAAAGTGAAATAGGTTAGAATAATGGACTGATACGTGGTAGATGATCGGTTCACCGATTACTTTCCTTTTTTATTGAGAAATTTACTCGTATAGATTTTCGCACATTTTGCAAAAGTTCATGTACGTGGACCACTTTCTCGTACAATGAGTACCCTGTTCTACTTACTCCAATAAAAAGAATTTAATTATCTTGAAGAGTCTTCGTCGGACTTTAGCAATTAGGAAATAGTATAAATCGAAATTTTTGCTACAAATTTGCGAATTTCAAAAGAGCAAGAGAAGGTATTACGGTAAGTTAAACTTTTGGCATTTGGAGGAAAAATATCTATTCAAATAATATAAATAATATCTGTCCAACGAATTAACACGAATTAAAATTATTGAAAAATTTGCAGTCCTTCTATTCTTTTCATACCCATATGTTTAAAAAGAAAGTACAAAAATCGATAAGATATATACAGAGTGCCGCCATTTTTTATTTACCGATATTTCTTGATCCTTTTTTAGTGCCAGTCATAGTTGCACCCGTATTTAACAGGAATACTGTTGAGTCTTTTTATTTCAGATAACAGGAAGAGCCTGAATTATGAACACCATCGATAACGGATTTTTGAGAGACCCTTCGGAAAACGGCACGTAAAACCGACAATTTTCAATCTTTCGTAACAAAAATTACTACATACACAGTTCAAGACTGTAGAAACAAACTCTGTTAATTTCGAAACATACGATCTTAATGATTCGCTGCAATAATTTTTCCAAGGTAGCGAAGAAAATCAACCAAGACACCAGAAAATCTATTTAAACCAGTTTATAGATTATTCAATCTTTCGTAACAAAAATTGCAGTATATATAGTCCAAAACCATACAAACAAACCCTGTTAATTTCGAAACACAAGATGTTAATGATTCGCTGCAATAATTTTTCCAAGGTAGCGAAGAAAATCAACCAAGGCACCAGAAGATCTATTTAAACCAGTTTATAGATTATTCAATCTTTCGTAACAAAAATTGCAGTATATATAGTCCAAAGCTATACAAACAAACCGTGTTAATTCCGAAACATAAGATCTTAATGGTTCGCTGCAATAATTTTTCAAATATGAGGAAGAAAATCAACCAAGATACCAGAAAATCTCTTTAAACCAGTTTATAGATTATCAACCGAAGTTTGTAATAAACGACTTCGTAAAGGAATTAAAATCCCGTTTCTTGGACCCGTGGTTGAAATCCCGACGAGGCTAGAAATCGGCCGGAATGAACACGAGGACACTGTCTCTCTGCTACCCTCGCGCTCTCGCCACTTCGCGAAGCACGCGAAAGCAAATTGCCACGATAATTGCGATAATTGCAACGAGCCGGCACGCGGTCGTTTCAAGCGAACCGCCGTGTGTCCCGGTAACTAATAATTGACCGAAGTTTTCATCGTGCAACTTCGCCACGCGGAATATTTCGGGGCTGGCCGTTTCCGTTCGGCGGATTTTAATGCGCACGGATCGGCGAGCCGGCGCCGGAGGGTGGCATTTCCGTTTTTAATTGGCACCGCTAATTGCAACAGCTTTAGCGCGATTCCCGGATATCCGAAAGCGTGAAGATTTACGTAGCTAATTGGTGGCCTCCTCGTGCCAGCTTCTCGACGCGCGTACACGAGCGGAGAGGAACGGGCGCTCGGTGCCGTTAACGAGCCGGCGAGGGCTCGGTTTGTCGTTGGGCGCCATTGTTCCAGCGGAAACGCGGCCGTAGACATAGGCAAAAGCTCCACGTGCACCCTCTGACGGAAGCCTTTCGCGAAAGAAGCCTGCCAGGGTTGCCTCGCGATCGCGTTTTTATTCGATTATCGCACTGGGTCGATTTCGTGCCTGTCGAACGATCCATCTTGATCTCGCGAGTCGATTACGGATACCGTAATAGTGTATGCAATTCTGGGTAGCAGAGGTACCTAGGTGCAGGTGTCACCGAATGAACGGACACTCGTGAGTCGCGGTATTTTTTATTCGTAGGGTAAGAGTTTTAGGAACTGTCTCGAGTTTTATTCCAGGAGAATCGTTGGAAGGCGAATTACGACACGCGAGGTGAGAATCCTTTTTGCTCGTCGATGGAAAAATGAGCTCTGGACTCACGATGGTTGCATGACAGTGCACCATGCGGCGACAGTAACTGCTTGTTTGGCACGAAACCGAGTTACAATTTTGCACCGTTAGCACCGTGTGATTATTCCTCCTTTTTCAAAATACATAGATTACCAAAGACACGAGGTAATCGCTTAAAGTATCGCTTGCCCGTGCCAACTCGCTATCTGGGTACTAAAGGAATACGTTTCCTCAAAATTGCCTGTGTTTTATCGATATTAAAAAGTTTGATCATTTTTGAGGTAAACAGGGTAGTGTATCTTGCCTGAAAGATGTACGGTACGTGGAGTACGTTAGCAGATTTCGCAGACTGTTTAGAAGAATGTTATGGAATAATTTTATGCTTCGCAGAAACGCGTTGATAGAACCATATATATGAAGTCTACGTAACGTAACCAGCATAATCTCTGGTTCTTGGAAAGTGCAAAGCTACTTAGAAAGTCACTCGAGGCAAAGAAAAATTACGCAAATGTATTAGTGGAACACGACTTACTTACTAATTCATTATACCGAAATGGGTAAAATAGGTAGACCTTTAGCTGCACTCGCATAATTACCATTCCCTATTCGGTCCATGCACCACTTTCAACCTCACATATCCCATACTGTGTTGCCAATTTAAGTCCATAAACTAGTCGCTACTTAACCAAATTATCTCTCATCATTCTATGCAAATATTCGTATCCTCACTTATGGCATATTCCACAAACAGAGTCTCGCAATGAATCCATCTATTAAACTAAACAACTTAACAAATTGTCAGCCATAGAGACATTATAATACAGAGCTAGCTATCAAGAGAGAATGATATATCTAATAACATATTTGTCAAAAGGACTATACCATACAGCAACATCCTGAAACCCCACAGATGCGTATCTTCATAGCCTTCATAGAATCCTTAGCTACCCAGAGACTTGTCTGAGACCAAGAAGAGCTAGATAAGAATAACAGATAGAAAACCGAATCCCTTTTTGAGCTTTGACATTCAACGGGATCTTGGTTAAATTTTGATGTACCGCGTATAAACATTCTCGAGCTGATATTAAATTTGCAAGGAACACTGAGCCTCATTGGCACGTTGGCCTCCTCGACCCGTTTCATATCGGCTGCTAACCAGCGTCGGTGCCGAGGGAAATAGCTGGCCCGATAATTAAACCATCGGCCGATCGGTCTGTATGAAAACGCAATTTCCACGTGCACTCGATACACGGGTATGCATCTTACGGGTGCAGGTCGTGCGACAATTGATTCTTGACGAACGTATGCGCGTCGACCGCGACGTATTATTGCTTTTTCCAACCCGCGCCATTCCGTGTCTCTCATCCTTTTACGGCTTTATACCGGCCACCTGGTAAAAGCTTTCGCAACGGAATCTCGAAACGGTCGATCGCCGAATCAAACGGGATTATCGCGAGACCTTGCGGCCCGCGAAAATGGACGTTTATTATTTACGACAAATATTCGTATCGGATAACGGACGATAACGAGCAATCGAATAGAGCAGGCGCGATATCCGGTCTATTCCATTCCGATCTCGTGATATCGAGGAGTATATCGAGGAGTGGTAATTAAACCATTGGCCGATCGCGGCGCAGGAAACGCAATTTCCATGGCCGACGCTCTCTCCGTACCACGCGTCTATGGCTGCTACGTGTATCCCTCGCGTCGTCGATCGATGCACCGAGAGAACAAAGAGAGGAGAAGGAGGTCGTATAAAGCATGTCGACCAGGATCCCGGAATTGTGCGGTTGTCGTTATAGTTTCAGCAGCAGCCGGAAATGGTACAGCCATAACCCTGGAGACGCAGCGCCACCTCTGCGGACTTTCGCTTTCGCCATGCCTGCCGCGGTACACGCCACTCAATTTGCCACCATGTTCCACGCCATCGCGATGAACGGATCGTTTTTCTTTCAAATTGCTCTACGCCATTGGGACTTTGATCAGTATCACGAATGTTAATATCGCGACAGGGTTGCGTGTACGATGGTTGAAATTTGAACCTAGAATCGGGGAGGTTTTGATCCTCGAATCACTCCGCTCGCGAATCTTCGCAGTTGTCCTTGCTTCCGACGTGAAATGCCAGGCTGATTTATCGCCGTAAACTCGTCGGTAAATATACAGAGGAAAATTGAACGTTTCGACGCGTGAGATCGACGTGATAAAATTAATTACGTACAAGCTCGCGAACGTACAAAGCTAAAAAGCACGTTAATTGCCGGCGTCGAAAGCGTTATCGCGCGTTATATCGCGTCCGAGCACGGAATTTATCGATCATTATAAATCACCCGGTAATTCCTCGATCGATAAACTCCACGTTCAGCTACGTCTGAAGCAACCGAGTGTCAAAACCTTCGTGACGCCCTCATAGCAACTCGTTCGCGTTTTAACCTCAAAAAGGAAAATCAAAATTAAATATACACAAGTATCACGATCGCGAAAAATATTCAGCGACAAGGAATAACGAAATTTCAAACATCGGAAATTCTTCCATCCCCTATCTTCTTCTAACAATCCATCCACCCTCAACTTCGCAAAGAGAAAAATATAGAAGTAAAAATAAAAAGAAAAATCAAATACACATAACACGATCATGAAAGACATCGATCGACGAGAAACTAAGAAAATTTCACGCTAAAGGTTCCACCGTCCCCAATCATCGACTACCATCCACCCTACCGTCCATCCATCCAGTTGCATATACATAACCTTTAGATATGTCGTTATTAAAATATTAAACATATCACGCATCTTGAATTTACAGAGTCAATTATTTAGTACGAGTAGGTCATCCCTGCGAAAAGAGACAAGAAGACATTTTATGGAAGAACGAATGCAGTTTCAGGTTATGAAACATGTATAAGTTAACAAACTAGTTATTAATAATAAAATAATATTATTAATGACAAGTTGATCAAAATGTATATCTATAATTACAGTGAAAAAATTAATAAATTATTGATTATTACTTATACATATATGCTGAATTTATAGCAAGTATTTAAACCTGGCTTACATTCAGGATGAATGAGAAATCATGCTGTAATAACCAATGCAATATTCCATTTTCGAGGTTCTATTTATTTTAATCACCAACACAGTAGGTACTCATCGATAGTGAATTATTTGCGAGGTATAGTAAAGGATGTTTACGTCTGCAGTATTTTTGAAACCCTGAGTGACACAAATTGGGTCTGTGATGGTTGGAAAGGATAAAACGAACGATTCAAAACTGTTGTGCTATCGATTCTGGCTTTTGAAGCAGTTCGAAGAAGCATTATTTACCACAAACGAAATGCAATAACTAATTGATATTGTTAATAACAAATTACCTGAATCATAAATTTGCAATAAAGGTAGAAAATGTTAAGAAAATATCGACTACTATAGAGAAAAAGTAATTACTAAGGAAATCGGCAAAATTCGGAAATTTTCGACCGATTTCGGAAACCGATTGGGGGTCATATAAAGGGCACCGCGCGACTACTCGGTCCTTTGCCAGTTCGGGGACTGGACCAAGCAGTTCCGGGTCTTCACCAGTGGGATCATGGCGACCTTCCCGCGGGTCAGAGATGGGCAAGCTGACTTTCGTAAGTCATTTTTCGTATAATTTTATTTCGGTTTTATTTTCTCGTCCCTATTCAAATATTCGTCGTTGGTTTTTTAGGTCTCATCGTTCCCCTTGCTAAGCAGTCTTCATCCAGGACTGATCTACATTTTTTTATAGGTTTATCTGAATTCGTTGGTTTGAGCTCGGGTTCATTTGTCGTTTTAAGTTTTTACTGGTAACTTCTAGGATTTCGAGGAGGGGGTTGGAGGTGTGGTTGCAGGTGAATGGACAACACGATGGGAACGCGTGGATGAGCGAGGAAATAACAGAATTATGGTTATAGTTGGAGCAAGAAGGGGGTGGCGAAGGCTGGACAGGGGATGGGATCATAACGATACACGGTCGAACTATTAACGGATCCTCGGTCAAAGGACGGCTTAACCCTGCGCTGGAGAAACACAGCGCGTCGGCTGAACCGTGAAACACGCTAGAAATTGTGGCAGCGGTAACAACGCTGCTATCAGCAACGACAGTTACATGATGGCCGGGGCGCGGACAACATCCGGCCCAGGCTTTCCTCGCGTATTCCTAGCGTGGCTGAATTGCATGCAGCCAACCCCTTGACGTTGCAATCCCATCTTAAGCGGCCAGCCTCGTGGTCGCGATTAATTTCCCAGCCACAGAGGAAACGCGGCGGTTGATTTCTTGCTATTGCACACCCCGTGCCGGAACCTCGCGTTCCGCGCGAGGCTGGCCGATTTTATCGGCGCGTCGTTTTTGACCCCGACGATTCGGTTCGGTTGAAAAACGCCAGACACGAGCCACAGGGACGCCACCGGTGAGAAAGAACTCCTGAAATGGAATTTTCAAGCAACTCGCGAATTAACAATGGCCGGGTTAACCCCGCGAGTCTTCCTATGCGTTATTCTATACGCGTGTTTAGGTAGATCGTTTATGCTAATTCGGTCGGAATAGTCTTTCCCGCCTGCTCCACCTCCGTTTTCGGAGAAGAAAATTGAATTTCGAGACTAGCCGCGCGAATTGATCCTTTATAAAACGTGTACGTGTGAATTGATTACTCGGTTGGTTGGTGACATTGGATTATTCCATTTTAATTAAAAATTTATTGTACCGTGGTATCGAGAGTGATTGGAAAGGGATTAGGTATATTTAATTTGAGAAATTAGTTGAGCCTTAATTCTAACGAAATTTTTTAACACTGAGCCTATCGTTATAGGTATATTGGAAGAAAAATCACTAAGACGAGTGACTGATTGCAAAAGCGATAACTTAAGACGCGAAATTTTGAATGGCAGTTTTAAAAATGGTCATTAAGATTAGGATACCTTTAGCGTTATTTCTTTATCCGAAGTTTCTTCGCGAGTTTTCAAAGAAGAAGTATAAATTTTACATCGTCTTTCAGAATTTCTCACTCGAACGGATTCTGCAAAGGATTAGTAATCCCCGGGACTTGATAAATTTTGGAAAATTTTTTAAGACCGATTCTACTGTTTTACAGGGTCTACTATGCCTGGGAAATACGCGTAGGTCCATGTCGAATTAATATGATCGAAAAGTTGGTCCAAGTTGCGGGAAAGTTTCGCGAACACCGGGTAGCGGAAGCGCCGAAGCTGCACGGTTGCTCATGTTTCGCAAGATTATCGTAGAGACCCGTAAAATTAACTCTCGCAGGCTGAGTAGCCTTGCCACGTCGACTGACAAGCCCCGGCTAAATACTTCACTCCGCTTAACGTTTTCATTTGGCATTTCGAACTGTCGTCGGAGGCACGGCTTTCGAGTTAAAAGACTCTCCAGCAAATTGAAAGAGCCCGGCGCACAGAGCCGAGAGGACGACGTTTTCCGGTCGCAAAGAATTCATGAAATATGACTGATTTCCCGGCGAAACGAGACGACGCGTAAAAAGGAAACCGGAAGGCGGAGCGAGACGGCAAAGGCTTAGAGGAACGGATATACCGGGCGAAATTTCTCCGGAAACTCGATTTCTGCTCGGCCATGGCGTCCTTTTCTCCGGACTGAGCCGAGTTCGAGACGCGTTAAAAGTTTCAACCCGCCTCCGGGATGCCTCTGGCCCGGTATCGACGCTCAACTTTCCTGGAGGTCTCTGTTTCGCGCGGAACCGCCCCTTCCTGCCCCGCAGTTCCTTCTGTCCCGGCTGATCTCGCAGAAATCGCGCATCGGGGACGAATTTCCGCGGAAAATTTGTTAATATTGCAGGCCCGCAGGGCTCGTGGAAGCCCGTGACACAAAAAGTCACTCGGGCCGCGGAAGTTCATAAACGACAGGGAGTGGCAGAGTCGGGCGATAGGAGAGGCGGTGTAAAAATTAAAAACTTGCCGCGACGTACACAGTCGAGCAGAGAAGAAACATTCCTGCCCTTGCCACCCTCTTCCTCGCGCGATAAAAGCCAGCAACTTTACACCCCCGGCCGTATAAAGTTGCTGCAACGTTCTGTCTACGCACTTTCCGCAACTTTAAATTGAATTAACCTAATAAAGCGCCGGCTTCAGCCGCCGACCGTCGTCCTTCGAGCACCCCTAGTCCTCGACTAGTTCACGCGTTTCTTTGTTGCTCTGGATTTTTGCGATTGCGCGAGAAGTTATTAATTGGTTGGACTGTTGACGGATAAGAAGGATAGTCGACTTGCCGACTTCTCGGATGAAAGATTCGAATTCCTTCGGTGCGTTTTGGATCTTATCAGAGAACATATCCAACCCTCATAGAACGAATTTAATGAGATTTACATGAGACTTAGTTCTCGAAAAAATATTTGACACGTGCTTTTTTAAATTTAAGAAGGATAGTCGACTTGCCGGCTTCTCGGATGAAAGATTCGAATCCCTTCGGTGCGCTTTGGATCTTATCAGAGAACATATCCAACCCTCATAGAACGAATTTAATGAGATTTACGTGAGACTTAGTTCTCGAAAAAATATTTGACACGTGCTTTTTTAAAGGGGTGAAAACAGCTCCTACAGTTAGGGGTTGAAAGCATATTTTTGGAAATATCTCGGGAACCAAAAGAGGTAAAGTCTTCTCTTAGTAATTAGAATGGATCGAGTCTATTGGTTTGCAGAAGTGTATACCTTCGTAGAGGAATTTTATTTAGTCAGGTAAATATCAACGATATTTCGGATATCAATGGCTAATGAAGATATACAAACCACTTTGTCTAAAATTGGAGAGTAACGAGGAAATTAATAATGTTAATCAAAGAAAAATACCTTCCACTGTAAAGAAATTTAGAGTTTAATGTTTACAAATTAGTATAAGATAAGAAAAATCCCTCTTCATATTGCAGTATCCAAAAGTTAATTTGAACAAGTGCGTTTTGAGGTTTATCTTTTATCCTCTTAGATTCTAGTGCCCGCGAATTATCCTACGAAAAGTGAAACTCATTTTGTATTTCAATACTGCCCAAGTACCCTGGAAAGAGTTTCCTCTTAAATTTCGCTATTCGCGAATAAATACTACCCCTGGTAAAGAGTTTTTGGCCGAACTCAATTATTTTCTGCTCGAAAATGAACCGGAATCCGCTGATACCCCAGGAGGTTTTCCAGCGAAATGAACGGAATAAACCACGCGAGCAGCGTTAACGCGCGGCTCGATGTTAGTTTTAATTTCGCCTGGATGTCTTCCCGGCTAATACGCCGCAGACTGCGTAGCCAAACGAGGAATTAGAGGATCGACGAAAATCCCGGCGTGGCCGTTTCCAGCGTTGCGGAATCGAGCCTCCGTCTACGTGTATCCAGCATTTACGATACTGTTATGGCTCGCCGCGATTAAGGAGAGCCGGCAGATGGAAAACGGAAGCGTTTCGTTCAGCCAGGCGGCCTTAAGCCCAGGCCACTCGTTTGCGAGCTGCTCACGGCCAGGCGAAAATCCGATGAACGGGAAACGTTGTTATTCACGCGTTAATGGACCGTTTCTCTCTTCCGGGTCTTCTTTGGAAATTCGAGAAACGACGATTATCGGCCAATGGTTGACTTTCGTCGTGTTTCCACGTTATTCCGAATGTTCATTTTTGCAACGAGTCACCGGGAATCGCATTTCGTCTGATTTCCCGTTAGCTGTATCGGGGCTGGAATTGTTTCGTTCGAAATACAGCTCGGGATGGGATCTATGTCAAGCTGGAAGCAAGTATCGGATTGTGAGCACGTAATATCTCTGAAAGAAATTATTTAATCTAATAACATCGTATGAACGAGCTCAAATATAAATTTTGGTACGGAATATGTACATTTGCAAATTTTTGTACATTATTTATTTTCTGAAATTCGGAAGACTAAAATCAGGATGAAGAGATAATTGAAGATAAAGTATATATAGAAATTCGCAATTCACGTTGGCTGAATTTACGATATTTATTTCACTTCTACCATTTCTTGATAATTTAACGATGTTAATAAATGGAGAACATTGCGGAATATCCAGTGTGCTATTTTTATTTTTATTTTTCATCGTATTGTTTGATAGTTCACTCTATCCTAGGAGTAATGGAAATAATATTGCAATAGCCAACGTGTGGATGATTTAAGCTTCATTGGTAATATTACAAGGATACTGGTAATTAGAATTCGATTGCACTTCCATTGATAAAGATTGGAAAAATAGGAGAAAATTACCACACAGATAAATTCACAAATCTGTGGAATATTCTGGACTTAGAAACTATTTAAAAACCTTTGACTTCAAGGAACAATCTTACCTATAATGTCTACAAAGGTATAGCGAACATGAACGATATTAATTTAAATAATAATGTAAATAAACAGGTACAAATAATTATACTCCTATCTGAGGAAGAATCGATATTAATTTTACGACAGGAAGCTGCATTTTTCCAATAATTCCAAAATTAAAAAATCCCTAATTAACCATTATGACATCTTCGATAGTTCAACTATTAATCGAATCAAAAAATTCTTAAACTACGAAAGATGAACCCTTTCCAACGACTGTATATCATACTTAAAATTAAAAAGTCTACGTCCGTTTGTAAACCATCCATTTCTCTGTTTTATATTTAAAAAACCGAGGATCTAAGGACTCAGCGTGCAACTTGCTTGAAAACACAGCCATTCGGGACAAGACCCCGAATTTTTATCTCGATCGTTCCTGTTCTCCCAGCTCGTGCGAACCTTCTGTCCCGAATTCGTTAGATTATTCCTCGCAAGTTGCCTCCTCGCACTTTGTCCCAGTTTCCCTGTTCGCGTGGGAAAAAATCAATGACATTTTAAATCTATAGTCCACCGTGGTGGTTCGGACGCGCACACGGCAAAAACAGCCGGTGACACGGAAAAGTCAACCCACGCGCACTTTCCTACAACCTGGTTTACATTCCGAAGGGAAATCGTGGCGGAAGGACCAGAAGGAATAAGAGACGAAGGAAATCCGGATTCTCGGCGAATATAATTCGCCGATACCGTCCAATCCGCTAGTAACGATATTAGGTAACGGGAATTGCGCGATTCGCGATGGTTAGTCGCGATACACGCATTGATCAACGTTTAATTTATCCAATTACGTCGATCTGATTTCAATTAAAGTCGCGATTGAATCGCAGCCGGAATTACTTTACCGATTGAGCGTTGAATTTATAACCGGGCACGTCGCTAAATATTAGTATGCACGGACGTTCTAATCAAAACACTGGCACACGCCGCTTTAATTATTCCGTTTAACTCGGTTTGTAAAAGTAATATTTCCCGCGCCCGGTTCCGCTGCCACCCTATTAATTCGCCGGCCTGACAGGGGTTACATTACTACGGATATTTCGAGAAGAGGAAGCTTAATTGCCGTTTTGAAGTCTCGTAAAGTTCGATAAACCGGTCGCAAATTGCAGATTGCGAATAGAGAGAGAGAGATAGAGAGTGAGATATTTACGGCGTATACACTGTGAGTCACGAAAGTATTCGTGCATCGCAATTTTGCACGCGAAATGATTGCTGTTCTATTACGATACGAGTTACGAAATTCTTAGATAGGATACGTGTTATACTAGAGAGATACAAAGTTAGGGTAGTTTGTCACGCGTATGAATAATATCGTATAGATATTCGTAATTTTCGAAACGTTTTAATTTATTTGGAAATATTCGAAGATGATAGGTTAAAATAATTTATATTAATTACCGATTGATTTTATTTATTTTGGACAAAACAGGATATGAAATAGTATCATATTGTATAACTCGAAGGTTGCCTATGCAAATATTTCATTCTTCAACATTTCCTCCGAATTTATTTGCAATTTTCCTTTGCTTTACTTTGGATAGAACACGTAACGAAATAATATTTTCAAACAGTATCTGGTTATATAAATATTTCATTTTCCTGTGGGTATTTTATTTCGAACTACCTCCATTTTTGCCCAGCCCTCTTTTCACCGGAAGACAGCGGAATATTTTCAAATAGTATCAGGTTATATAAATATTTCATTTCCTCGCAATTTATATTAATAATAAAGAAATATCATACGGTAGTTTTTCAAAATTTATTTGCAAATAGTATCTGCTTGTACGAATTTCACAGAATTTTTCCTCAAAAATATTTCAAATTTTCCCAACCCAATCCTCAACCCTCTGCTAAGTCTTCCATTTATATTTCAAATTTTTCTTAGCCCTGCTTTAAGTCGAAAATGCAACGAAATAATATTTCCAAATATTACCCAGCTATAAAGACATTTAATTTTTCTATAATTCGTTTCAACGATATTTTAAATTTTCCCAATCCAATTTTCAACCCTCTGCAAAATCTTCCATTAATAATATTTCCAATATTCTCCAGTCTTGCTT
This sequence comes from Eufriesea mexicana, assembly GCF_001483705.2. NCBI lineage: Eukaryota > Metazoa > Arthropoda > Insecta > Hymenoptera > Apidae > Eufriesea > Eufriesea mexicana. The sequence goes on along the minus strand of NW_016911749.1, from coordinate 319,068 downwards.
TAAATAATATTTCAGCAAATAAATAATATTTCCAGGTACTATCCACCTACAAAAATATTTAATTCTTCTACAATTCGTCTCGATAAAATTTCAAATTTTCCCCAAGCCTATATTCAACCCTGCCGCCAAGTCTCCCGTTGGAGCCTCCCCTCTGCCACAAGCGACCCTAGTAACTCCTGAAATTCTGTTCGGACTAACGCGATATCCGGTTTATCATGGCGCGAGGCAGGTTCATCTTCGGAGAATGATGACCATCCGGATACCGTTAGCGGACCGTGTATTCCATTAGTCGCGCGGGCGATTTCGACAAATTGAGGACAAAAGCGTTCCCAATGGCGGGCAATCGGCATTTTAAAAGTTGGTCGGGTTGGTTTCGTCCGCGGATGGGGGTCGCTATTAAAAGAGTTCGAAAACTTGGTAATAAATCCAATTCTGTCCAGAGTGATTTATCCCTGTGCTATCTCCGTGTCTCGCGGTTATGCCTCTGTTCGTTGAATAATAAACGCGGGATACATGAAAATAAACGGCGAACTCGTTCGTCTCCTATGGCGAAATGAATTGTCTGATCGCTAATAGGGAAGGGTAGATACGCGGGGAGAATTTTATGGAATATGCCAGGAATTACGAGTCACGAGGGTGAGTATAGGAGAGAGATACGAAGCTCCGAATGACCAATTTTGCTTTATGCATGAACATAATCTGCGAAAGCTGTAGCACAGGAAAGATTTCGATGAAACGTGTGACTGAAAATGGAGTCTGTTACTCTGGCTAATTTCTTTAATTCGTCGAGTCATTTTCGAATCTTCCACTTGATCTGATAATACGTAACATGTGCCTACTGTGTTTGCGATACATAAAAACGACGTCAGAAAATTTCTAATTCTTGCGGTCAGTTTCGTTTATTTTACAATCTGCTAGATCGTGAAGAATTTTAAAGGAATAAATCACCAATGACCGATAAGAAAAATCTGGATTAAATTAGAGAATTTTTCAGAAGAACTTTTCCAAGATGGAAATAATAAATTCGCAATTAACCAATTCAAGAAATATATTTTTAAATAAGGAAAATGAATTTCACAGATTACCATAGACGTGTTATTAAAATTTATTAAAATTCATAAAAATGACTTGCTTATTGTTAGCATCGAATTAATAGGAATAAAGATTTTATAATTTGAACAAATTAATATCAGAATAAAATTTCGCGTTTAAATCCCTAAAAAAGATAATTATAATTCTTACAGAAATATTATCAATTTCTAGCGACATCGAAACTTGTCTTTCACCATTAATCCCCTTCTCAGCAGGAGAAATATTTAAACGATTTATCCTGCAACATGTCGTGTTACTCCGAAATGAGGAATATCTAAAACACTCGAAGAAACAAGCAAACCACGCTCGATCCACTGTTTATTATTCCTTGAAACGCGAAGCTGCAGGAACGAGGGTTCCCCTCACGGAAACCCCTTTATCACGTTCGTTGACCGTGGTGTAATTTAAGGAAACGAAGAATCACCGAATCACCGAGCAAAATCTCGTTTCTTGTCTTATCCAACGTTCCCCTATTGCGAATAAGATTGATACTTAATTCATCGATTTCCAGGGCTAGATTTGCAACAGCTCGGAAGCAATCTACTCCCGGCACGGGGAAAACGTCCGACCCGAATCACCGTTCTTCGTTTTCGAACTAAACTACCGATCTTGGATGAACCGACCGGTTACACGTTTCTCACCGTCGATACCGAGCTTCTTCTTCATTGACTACGCTCTCTCCAAGGCTTTAATTATTTTCGCCTCGATTTCCTCGTTAATCCCTGAAACCCTGTTTCTCCTCGAAAAATCCTGATTCTTCCGACTTTCCGTGTTCCTCGTTTCGCGATACAGAATTTCTGATTTCGTTGTTTAATTAATGGAAATGGAACGTTTAAGAAATCGCAACGCGTTTCATTGAGCCTCGTGACACGACGAAAATTGAATCGATTCGAGTGGGAGAACGTGACGAAATTTCTGTTAATTAACGCGGTAATTATTATTAAATTTATCGATCTAGAAGATTAATTATTTTTTAAAAAATAGCTCGCTTTAATATCAATTTTTCGCCTTGGTTTCGTTTCGAAACTAAAATCCGGGAATCAAACTCGTTGAACGAAATTAATTATTCTCGGAGTAATTAATTAATTCTAAAAGTAATTAATTACTTAGTTTGATATTCTTCGGACCCTCATATTGTATAAATTTTAAACTCTGAGAATGAATTAATATTTTCGGTATCATAGTTCTCTAAAGATTCTACAAATCATTTATAGAGGAATTATATCCGTGCAATAAATTATCTGAAACTGATTTCTTAAAATCAAAGTACTTATCACATCCACTCTAACTCTTCATTGAAAAAAAATCCACGTGAATCCAAATCGGAAATAATTTGAAATAAATCCATCTAGGCACCTAATTCACCCTATATCGTAACAATTACTCAAGCAATTGTAAATAAAATCACCTAACCTAGCCCAACACTTATCTTCTTCAAGGTATCAACACTCACCTCGATCAAACCAACTCCAAACCCAGTTCATCCCCGACATAATACAATTAAACAGCATCGAGACACCGACCCAACCCCTAACAACCCCTATCCACTTCAGTATCAATCAACACACCTGTCAAATTAGTCGAAAGGCCGGACACCTGGTCTGACGTGGTTCCACGGGCACGCACAGGTGGACCATAAAAATTCGTCGTGGAATGACGTTCACGCGTATCGCGGCGCGTTAAAGGCGGAAAATAAACGAGCGGAGCGGGAAATCGCCAGGGAAATCGAGATCGACGCGACGAAGCGGCGTCCACGGGATCCTGGTCGCGCGACCTGCTCGCGCGAGCGTTCAACCTTGCTCGTTAACTCTTGCTAAACTGTACTTGACCGAATCACCGAGCCGGCGCGGCGATTCCTGACCCCTCTGCCTCACCCCGCTCTTTCCACGGCAACAGTTTTCACTCGTTTCGTCGCTACCTTTTCCACGGATTTCACGGCCTCCCGCCTTTTTCCCTCGCGCGTCGAGGCAGCCCCGAGGACGGCTTTGCCCGGCCAGCTGGCAGACCGAGTGTACTGTGGACAACTCAGAAGAAGTCTGTCGACCGTGATCACTGATCGATCAGTAATGCGATCTAATGCATTCCTTGATTGTCAGGTGAACAGGCTGTGTTGACCGTAGGAAGCTCAGAAGAAGTCAGTTGACTATGATTGGTATCCGTTCAGTATGTTGACCTAATGCATACTTCAGTCCTCAGAATGACAGACTGTGTGTGCTGCAAAGGGCTTAGAATGGATCAGCTGACTGCGACTGACAAATCAATCGATAGATTGATCGATCCATGCTTTGGTCATTAGATTGGCAGACAGCGTGTACTGCAGGAAGCTCAGAAGAAGTCAGTCGACTGTGACTGGTAACCGATCGGTAATTTGGACTAATGCATGCTTTGACTGTCAGATAAACGAACAGTGTTTGCTACAAACAGCTCAGAAGAAGTCAGTCGACTGTGACTGGTAACCGATCAGTGGATTGACCTAATGCATGCTTTCACTATCAGTATAACAGACTGTGTGTACTGCAGGGAGCTCAGAATGGATGAGCTGACTGTGACTAGCAAATCAATCAGTAGATCGATCGATCCATGCTTTGGTCATTAGACTGACAGGTACAGCGTGTACTGTAGGCAGCTCAGAAGAAGTCAGGTGACCGTGATTCGCAAGCTATCAATAGGTTAGCCTGATTCATGAAGACTTTCTGCAAGGAGAGTTGGTTCGTTTATCCACGTTTTGTCCATTTAATACGAGACGTGTAATTATATTTTCGTCTCATCAAAATAGAAGATTGTTTTCACTAAGAATATCTAGTTTTCAGTGACTGCAAAGATAAAGAATCCCAGAAGTACGAAAATCATACACTATTATCAAAATAGAAGATTGTTTTCACTAAGAATATCTAGTTTTCAGTGACTGCAAAGATAAAGAATTCCAGAAGTACGAAAAATACACTACCTTGTGTTCGACAATTTTCGGAGCAGCTGATATCGAAGAACTCTTTTTATTAATCAAAATTCCCTTTTCCAAGAGCAGATTACTACAGGGAAATTTATCTTTTAATAAAACGAACTTGTAGGATTTAAATGGAATAAGTACCAGTGATTACGAAATGGAAGAGACAAAGAATAAAAGATTGGAAAAATTTTTTGGGAAGTTCTTTTGTTAATTTACAATTCTTTTTCCCTTTCTCTCTTCCATACCACCGGGTTTTATGAATTTCAAAAATTCCGATGCATATTTAAGGAATATCCGCAATAATTCTCTTGTCAATTATCGATACTATATTTTTCCTATCAACCTAATTTCGGCTCCGATTTTTCATCTATACTCCGTTTATTTCCGCTTTTCCTTTTCGGCAAATAATTGGCGTTGTTAGAGACGCTACAGAGAGGAATGAACTTTTTATACGGTATAGGAAACCGGTGATTGAACGTGGAAATCGAGTGTTCGGAATAGAACGGAAGAGATTGAGTGAATGTTTAGACGAGAATATATTGGTTTTCGCGAAACAAAGTAGCCGTTTGTTCAGTTCACTGAGCTTATTTGATCTTTCAAGGTTCGATTTTTATAGCTCGTGGCTTCAATCATAGCAGATTCATCTATCCGAAAACACCGAAACGATTTATTAATCGAGAAAATTCATAGAAAAATTTTACCTTACCGATTAAATATATTTCTTCGATCCGTTATATTCTTAGCAACATCTGATATATAATATATTCATATTATTCTGTATTTTTAATCAAAACTTTTTTCAATTTTCTAGGGACCCCAATAATTCTTAATTCCACGAAAGGTAAGAATTTCTCACAAAACACGACAAATATACCACACCCAACAAAACTAATCTTCGATTAAAATTGACTTTCCTTAAAATTTCAAAGAAAATAAAAATATTTAAAAATATTTCAATACAATATATCGTAGTATGTTCACAGCGTGTTCTAATCGATAACTACTAGATACAGTTTCTATTAATTAAAGAGTCTCCCGGCGCAAAAGGCTCGTCTGGAAAATAATCACGCGACAGGATGGGCCGGTGAATGGAAAAACGTTAAAAGCTTTCGCGACTTGGGAAGTATCAATGTATGATAACAACCGCAATTTTCGTGCCGGGAAGAGAATTAAACGATCCCGCGATAACGTTTTTATTTTCGGGACACGGCTGCATGGTTCATTTGGCCCGGGCGCTGCTTTATTTAATCACTTGTTCCTGAAATTTAATTGTGCCGCTTTAACGACGCGTCCGTATTAATTCCGCAAGGTCGCTTGAAATTCTGCGCACTCGTATTTTGATTTTACGAGTGCGACGAGCGTGCTTTGTTTTTACGCCCCGCACGCGCACCCTTCGACGCCGAGTAAATTTGTTAGCTCGAATCGTGATCCACGCACGGCACATACGAGCACCTGCCAAGGAAACTGCGATGCTGGAACACTCTGGATGCGAAGAATCCTCCAGTGCCATGAAACGTTTCGTGGAATTCTGTTGGAAGAATAACAAACATAATCAAATGAAAAATTCGAAGTTCCAGTCTTCAAATAACATTTAAACGTTAAAAGGCGTCTTAATTTTGTAGAAATTTGGAGAAGAAATACCAAGTCTTCTAACGATCGAAACGGAAAATCTAATTAAGGAATTTCGAGATATTTTGGAGAAATGAAGAACGTAATTGGATGAGAAATTTGAAGCTCGAAGCACGAAGCGATCAAGTTACAATGGAAGTATAAAAGGCATACTAAATTTTTAAAAAATTGAAAGCAGAGGTATCTAATTTCGGAATAATTGTATCAAAAATGTAACTAAGAGATTTGATGGATATTTGAAAAAATTATAAGGAATATAATTAGACGAGAAATTCGAAGTTTGACAGAATACTTAGGGGACACCGAATTAAGGAAAGCTGCGGACATAAATAGCAAGTTCTAAAATGTGTAAACTCGGGAGAATAGAAGATAAAACGTAGAAGATAAAACGCGAAATTTAAATTCAAAGTATCCAGTTTTAAAGTTCTCGCGGAACTTAAGGAATTCCAAAGTGAGAGAAACTGGGAATATAAATAGGAACTTTTGAGATAGCTAAAATAACTAAAAAATGTGGAGGAGAATAGTTTGGAACATCTACGACGGTAGATATTCCCTTAAGAACCGGAGGGATCAATGTGACCAGCAGAGAGAGCTGCAAAGTTGCGTCGTTACGTAGTTACGTAATTGAAATTTACGGGTAACCATCAATACGCGTAATTCGCTAGCAGCACGAGGAACGAATGTAGCGGCAACAGATAAGCCGAGAATATATACCTCGTCTTCAAGAAATAAAAGCCCCGTAACGAGGAAGCTCGGTAAACGAGCGAAAAAATACCGGAATCTTACGAACAGATACAAACCACATAACCACGTTCGTAATTATCTTCGAAATCTTAAATTACTTAAAACGAAAATGAAAATGCCCACGGGCCGTGGAGCGTAAGAGGATCCAGTCGACGTAGATCCTGCCTGTGTATCACAAAGACGTCAGAGAACTTTGCTGTGGACTACCCTGAACTCTCATACCTTCCCTGTGGATTACGTGGAGAAATATGAATGTGAATCTTACAAAACATACAGGGGGATTTAAAGCACCATGGTCTAACAGCCCGTGGTACCACCCTAAGATCTCGGAGACCCTAATACTGCGAGGCCAGTGATAATTTCACGTATCTTGGAATTTGATGGCATATGATCCATGGCCAATGATGCATATCATTTTATAAAACTTCTGTTGGAAGAAGAACATGATTTCGAAGAAAACTATATATGGCAAGTTGGCTTCCTAATTATTCACACATCTAGCCATTCGATATCTCAACATCGACTTAACCTTTTCTCAGGAATAACGAGACCCTGACGATATCGATATTGTCGAAAATAATTATACATGAGATATTAAAATAAAATAGTTGCATCGATTAATTCACGACGAAGAAGTTTGATTTGTTTTTATTTTGTCACAGGAGACGACGTCGAATTTATAAGAGAAAAGGTTCGAATTACCTCGGAGTTCTTCAACAGCGAAAAGACCTTCGAGTTCGGAAAAGTTAAAATAGATTTACTTGTGCGAGAGCACACGTGAGTACGTTATTAAATGCACGCGTATCGAGAATATGAAAACGCAGTCTGGTGCAGACGACACGAAAGCCACGTTCATTGCCGGGTTGAAGTAAAAAGACACGCGCAGCCGCGATATCTGGTAAGCAAATATGAATCAGCAGACGCGTAGATAATACGCAGCCAGCCATATTTTTGATAGTAATGAATACGTACCTGCATACCAGCATGGTATACAACGCTCGAGAGGGCCTCGCAGGTTTTGTTTTAAATGTTTCCCCCGTTGGAATAACGCCAACCTGTGTCGTGCTACACCCCGCCACATCCGACTCCATGCTGCTCCATCGAGTCCTCGGAAAAACGACAATGCCACGCTAACTCTGCCTTCCCACCCTACCCTGGCCACCCCTTCTAAATCGTTCGACTCGTTCCCAAACCCTCGACGACCAACATGCACCCCCGTATTTCGCGCTGCCCGGACTCGCGTTCGCGTGAACGCCAGAGATTTGCAGTGCTACCCGAAAAACTGCGGTAGTCATTGCTTTCGCGGGGATAAATCGGCCTGTTAACCGAACTGAAAGTAGAGCGTACATATGGCGCGAAAAACCACGTTTTCGACTCGATCCTTTCCTGCCACCGCACCTCTCTCCTCTTCTCTCTCACGCTTCGCTGAATTAGCAAAAGCCGAAAAGTGTCCCTGCCACTTCGCACCCTGTCTTCGTCGTCAATGGACAAGTGAAATACCCATTTCGTCGAAACAAACGTTCGAACATTTTTAGGTTATGCTGTTTAGGTTATGTTTCAACGTGACGTCTATTTCATCGGGATTAATTCATAAATTTTAATAGAGGAGATTATTTTTGGTCAATTGGAGTAACAACGTGAAAAATGTTCTGAAAAAATTGGTGATATTCGTCGCATTCCGCGTTATCTACGGACCAGCGAGCATCCATTTGCACGGGAGATATTTTACGACGACAAAATGGCGCAGTTAGATCTTCTTTCGGAACCATTGTCAAAAATACGGGTGGAATATTCGATGAAATATTCGAAGATTTTTAGGTTATGCTGTTCCAACATCGCGTCGAATCTGTGGTAAAGATTTTGCCGAATCAGTGCACGCGTAAAAGGAATTTGGATGATAGGTGAGATTTATGTATTAACGAAAGATCGACGAGATTATTCTTTACAAAGGGATATCGAGGAATTTGGCAAAAATTCGTGACAAGAGTCGTATTCTGAGTTATTATGTTCGAAATGGTGGACGTCCATTTGCGCGGGAGATATTTTACGAGGACAAAATGGCGCGGTCGAATCTTCCTTCGCGGCCATTGTCGAAGATACACGCGTCGGGACGGACTGAAAAATTTCGCAACGGCCGTTAATCCGCGAGGATAAATCAACGCGTTAATCTAAATATAACAAAGTGGACGAACAAAAGCGAAAACCCGTGTTTTTGTGCGAACGGTTTACACCGGAATGAATTGATGAAAGGTCAAATTGTCGGGGGCTGCGCGGTGAATGCATTACGGGGAAAAGTTTGCCCGATTGAACGGAACTATTTCCCCGACAAAAAGCGCATTACACGTCGGACTTGTTTATAATGCCCCGTGAACCACGATCATTTCGCCCCGAAGTCGCTGAAATTTCGTTCGAACAATTTAAACTTCGGAATTCTTCGAATTGAATTTCCATTCGTTCATAGCGAACTGTAACACTCGATTGCTTTTATATTATCGACCTCTATGAGAACAGTTCCTCTCGAACTAATTTTAAATTAATTTTCCGAGTTGATCGTTGAAAGTATAGCGTACCAAAGATATAAAGTCACAGAAGAATATAATTGGAATATTTCACTATAAAATATGAATATCTTTTTAAATACACCAGTGATCGATGAGTATGAAATTCAAGAGGGTTGACGGAGAGGGTGAAAACAAAATGTAAAATTTAAGTTTCCAATATTTATTAAATTTCGAGATAATAATGGAGGAATATTCGATAAATGATCACCTCACGATTATACCCTTCCGTGGATACTAATATTCACAAGTATAGGTCGAATTTAATTCACACACATCGAAAATTTATTTTAATATTTCGAAGAAAATAAATATTCGAAATTAAAATTTCATATTCTTCCTTCCACCATAATTTCCTTCCAATTCCGTGGAAATTACTCACTGGTGCCTTCCAAAGATGTCAAAGGTATCATCCAACATATCATATGGAAGAAAGATGATCTAATTGTTTAAATAATCGATAGTTCAGTGTCAAAAATTTACGAATTCCTTTTAAAATTATTCCACCCTTTGTTACCTAAATCTACCCTACGTAAAAGAGCTATTTCCGACCGAAAAGTTCACCGACCACCGGATCAAGGGATGAACGGAATTAAGCCGTAACACGTTCGACAAATTCGCTGGTAAGTAGACCCGAAATCGGAAAAACGTTTTCGCCAACAACGTTGACTACGAACTAGATGGTGTAGGCACTTAGACACCTTTCATTGGAGAAAGCAAAGTCGTTCTGAGCGGAGGAAACCGAGGACCGGCGAGAAACCCCTAAAGCGGATCAGCGGCAATGTTTATATTCATTTTAGCATCCATTAGTGATGGCATTAAAACTGAAGATCCGCTCCGACGCAAACTGCTGGCAAATAGTAATCAGACTTCGGTTGCTGCCTGTGCAGTGCGCGGATCTGCCTGCGAAATCTCGCGGCAAAGAAGTGGAAGAACATCGAATTCGCTGGGGAAGCCATTCAGCCGGATTAAAAGGGAAAGAAATGGAAATCTGCAACGGCCGTTCGCGGATCCAAGCGAATCGAATCAACGTCAGACGTTGATTTATCTCGAATTATCGGTAGATATATCACCGCTTAACACGCGGATATTAAAGCTGTCTCAAATAGATCATCGTCTCTGGCAGACATCTCTATCGATTAGGCTAAATACGCAGAGTTTTATAAAGCGTTTCAGCTGATCAACAAACGTCGAACATTTCATACCAGTCATCGCTTATTTTTACAATATTAACTATATACAGGGTGACCCAATTGAAGTTTCGAACTTAATTATTTTCTAACCTATAGTTCGTTTCAAAAAATGTTTCAAATGGAACTTGCTCTGTTTCGAGAGCAATGGTAATGGTCATAAATTTTTGCCAGATGATCATGCTTTCGAGATTTCAAGGTGATTTTGGATTTTTTTAAATGAAATTGTGTATTTTTTGTATGTAAGAGGATAGTATATTATTTCTGAGTGAATTCATTGATCTATAATGCTCCGGTCTTTGAAGATCGTTTCCAAATTTTTCGTCGAAAATTCTATATTCAGAATTATCTCTATGGTCACTTAAATTTTCAATTCTTCTTTTAATATATGTATTATGAATTTTTCAATATTTCCTAACTTCTTCTCCCTTCCTTTATCCATCTACAATAGTCTAAGAATAATGTTAACTGTGGAACATGGTCGAAGAAATTATGCAATTATTCTAAGATATTACACTAATATTTGAATAATTTTACTTGAAGTAATTTCCTAATAAAATACAAGATAATGTCTCTATCATGCAGGGAAAAAAATATTTATTCTCCCATAAAATACAGGATTTTACGATATGGATGCCGAGAAGAGATTCACCCATACGGTACGGAATGAAAAATATATTGGGAAAATAGCAGTCGCGGAATTTTCAAAGCAGCAATTCCACCGAATTCTGTTTCCGTCGACAGAATCCACTTTCGCCAGTAACGACGGTATTTTTCAAGCAACAAGGTGTAATGAGAGTTGCGAATGTTGAACGCGAACGCTTTATCAATCAAAGCAATTATTTAAACGAGCGTTTACACGTAAACTCAGAAATCAACGCGTGTATCGGGCGGGCGCGGCTCATTAATTAAACGCAATGCGCCACTGATTTGTAGTTAAGCGAATCAGTTAATTATCGCTTAACACATTCGTGTGTTTCGCGTAATCACCCTGTACTCGTGTCGAGCGTTTCGCAGAATAAAAGGAATTTTATCGTTTGATAATAATTTCGCAACAACCTCGCCGTTTGTTCCTGAAAGAAGCGCATCGATCCTTTGAATACTATGGATGACGACGAATGAACGTCGGGATTAAAAATCAGGAGTGTCACGTGAAGAGAGAAGAGAAAATTAGAGAAAGTTAATTTTTTAATCACTTTTATAGTACAGTGCATTTTATTCGCGGTGGTTGAATTTATAAAATTGGAAGGTTTGGCAAATTTTGTTATATCGATGATGTTGGGGATGAAATTATAAATTATAAATTGGGGATGAATTAATTTTTACATATTCTTATTTTTCAAATTTTACGAATATTTATATTTGTAATCTAATAACCAATTTAAATATTAAACATTCATTACGTAACTATTAGCATATACGAATATATACAACTAAGAATTTCTAATAAACTAGGAATTTTAATAGATATCAAATATCTTGAGAATAATGATGCCAATTATCAGGCTGCACCATTTGATGATGAAAACTATTCTACTCCCACATTCCATACAGAAAATACACCTATGTAACTTAATAACAAATTACTATCGTTATTATACATATTCGCTGTAAGATAAAATTATAACTACAGTTGCATACAGTATTAAAAATACTGCCGATGACACAGAAAATAGGGTTAATTAATAAATCAAAATATACCATAAAAATAATTTACAAGTGCAAGAGAATTCGCCACCTGGTTAACTTATCGGTAAAATATCTTCATTGATAAAGATCGATATTTACAACCCTGATGGACGCCACATTTTTCCATCCACCCTATCCTTCGAATTATAATACACCCTCGTATCGCATCATCGAGCGCCCCTCCGCTAATCCACGCGCACGCTGAATAATCCACGTGCGAAACGAGGACGAAGCGGGAATTCCAGAGGATCGTATTCGCGAAGAATAATGCAACTACGAACGCTCGCGAGGAGCTGGAGCGATGCAGTTTCGACCGCGCGGAAACCGCGAGGGTAAACTGGACTATGGAGCAGCCGGGAGAATAGGCAAGGTAAGGCGAGGGATGCAGGATAAGGGTGGCAAAGGACCCGAAAGCGGTGGAGGTTGAAGAGAGAAGGGAGGAGTATCTCGCGCACGGCTTGAAGATAAGACGAGCGTCTTTCACGGTTCGTCGCATCTCGACAAACTCGGTGTGCAGTCGGGGCGAAACAGAGGGTCGGGCAGGATATTTTCCTTAACATCTCCATCACTTTGCCGGGCTTTCTTTTCCTTTTATTCGACTCGAGAGCCGCTGGAATAACACCGGCTGCCGGAATTGCGCGGAAAAAGTGCTCATTTGCAGATCCCTGCCCGAACCGGCCGTGATATCATCCCGCTTTGTATGGATATCGTTAAACTTTTCGTCCCGAGACGCGAGAACCGCCATCTTCAGCCGAAATCACCGACCAAGGGCCCCTTAATAAGGTACATCGTTCCCTGTCCCGATTTCGCTTGCTCGTCACAATGCCAGCCATTAGACCATGTCAAATACTCGCTTTTGATTCTTCCTCTTTCTTCCCTTTCTTCTTATTTTATTTTGGCAGTGTTTGCAGGAGTTGTTTCCCAATATTTCGGGGGGCTTTACGAGGGCCCGAGGAAATTCGCATTATTAGTGTTGGGCAATCGGGGGTAGGTACCTGATGATAAATAATTGTACTTTGGGACCTATATGTAGTATAATTATCAGCATTTCTTCAGACTAATACGGTGTATACCAATTTCCGAAGAAGATTTGTATTTTCTCCTAGAAATTCAATTCATTTGTGTGGAGAGATATAGAGATACAGATCAGGGAACTTCCATATGTTGGATCGCGCAATTTGAAGTACTAATTATAAACATTCCCTGTTATATTGGGTCTGAGAGATAAATAAACGAAGATCTTTATCAAGAGTATCGTTTGATACTTATCTTCATCTGCAAAATCAATTTCAATTTGTAACCATATGATTTTTCTTTGAGGTCTGAGAGATAAATGAGTAAAAATATCGAGTTTTGTTATATTTATGAAAATATTACAGTATTTAAAAGTGTGGAATAGTAGTAATCTTCTCCTTTTCACCAGAAGATCATTAGGTATGTTACCATTTTATCTCTATTTAGAATAATTATAAAATTCAACAATGATCTGAAAAGCTCTCGATCATCGTTTCGACCAGAAGATTCCGCAGACTGAATCGCAGGAATCGCGTGAAATATTTAGTTGCACCACTGCAATCCCAATCTGGACAATAGTCATTATAGTATAATGAACGTCTCTGCGCCTCTATAGTGGGTGTTCGTTGTTTTTTCGCTAAAATGAGGATCATTAGGGACGGGGGCCCCGCAATCGTCTGAAAAGTTACTTGGCATCCGGTGATATTTCCACGTCCCTTCTTCTGATATTTTTCCTCCAATTATTGTGCTCGTCATCAACGTCTGTCTCTCGTTCGTCGCGATTTTTATTCAGACGTTTCCCCAGATTTTTCGACTTATTTGAATTTCATTCGCGAGCAGCGCGACAGCTGCCAACGTGGTTCTCAAATTAGCTAACCGAAAAAGAATTTTTAATATTTAATTAGAATTATAATATCCTTCGGTGTTCCTCCGATTTCCAAGGTTGCGATCGTAAGTGGACGTGATTAAATTTCCCAGGTCCTTTTCACCCACAAATCCTGTATGAGCAATTATCTCTCCGAGATACGTAATTCATGGCACTGGTCGAACTTGTGCGAAGATGATCAATGAATATTAAAAATATGATTTCAATGGTGTAGAAGTACCATTTTTACAAGACCAGTTTGCAGATATAACAGATGATTACAACATTCGTTGTAATTAAGTAACGTAGATTTTTAATTAATTAGGATAGGTACAGTTATGATGGTATAGTTAGAAGGAAGTTAGGCTCTAGAAGTTGACCTAGGATCCATGGTGGAATTCAGTGCGAAACTAGAGAGGTCGGCGCGAACCCTTTCACGAAACTCCTAGCTTGGCCCCAGACCCTAGAGATCGCAGATTTATGCTGAAATCCAAGAGCCCGTTCCCAAACGAAGAAGCCTGATATCTGGGAACTCGGTTTACACCGAATTTTCTCAAACTCCAGTGCTTAGCTTTCGACCTCGCCTGAGATCTAAGGACTCAATTCTACGTCTCTCCTGAGAGATTCGAGCTCCTGAATTCTCTGCTTTCCCAGGAGAGACAGAAACTATTCCCCACGTGTCGGAGAGAGTTAAAGTCTGATCTCTCAACCTGCTAGGAGAGAGATTTCGCGACGAGCACGCGAATTTCAGGGAGCTTCTGGATCTCGTATGGAGTCTGAGGCCGAGTTAATGGATCCCAGATAGAGTCTAAAATTGTATGATATCTCATCTCAAATGCGTCTTTGGACCAAGTTAATGGGTCCCGGATTATAATATGATATAGGACCCTAGATGGAGGAGGGTCATAAAAGAGAAAGCCAGTGAAAGTGAGCGAACAAGAAGAAACGTTGATCAACACTAAGGAAAATTAAGGACAGCGAGGGACTATTCTCTGAAGAAATCAGCTTGGTAGCGCGAGATC